>NC_085074.1:5284296-5328296 GCF_963662255.1 Cinclus cinclus | reverse complement strand
GTAGCAAAAGCCCGGGACGGGACACAGGCAAATTGGTTTTGAAAGGAGTCACTTTTCCCCAAGAAGCCAAACTCAAGAGCCCACTTGGCAGGTGTCATTTTGTAGGGCGCGTTTGGGCCTCTGATGGCAGCCAGGTTTGGAGGAGGGGGCAGCTTTGGCCTGGGAGAAATCCTCGTCCTTATGGAATTTTTGGAGGCAAAAGCCCAGGACGGGCCGCAGGCAAGTTAGGCAAGTTGGCTCCGAAAGGAGGCACTTTTCCCCAAGAAGCCAAACTCAAGAACCCTCAATGCAGATGTCATTTTGTGGGGCGCGTTTGGGCCTCCGATGGCAGCCAGGTTTGGAGGAGGGGGCAGCTTTGGTCTGGGAGAAATCCTCGTCCTTCTGGAATTTTTGTAGCAAAAGCCCGGGACGGGACACAGGCAAGTTGGTTTTGAAAGGAGTCACTTTTCCCCAAGAAGCCAAACTCAAGAGCCCACTTGGCAGGTGTCATTTTGTAGGGCACGTTTGGGCCTCCGATGGCAGCCAGGTTTGGAGGAGGGGGCAGCTTTGGTCTGGGAGAAATCCTCGTCCTTCTGGAATTTTTGTAGGCAAAACCCCTGCATGGGCCGCAGGCAAGTTGACTCCGAAAGGAGGCACTTTTCCCCAGGAAGCCAAACTCAAGAACCCTCAATGCAGGTGTCATTTTGTGGGGCGCGTTTGGCCCTCCGATGGCAGCCAGGTTTGGAGGAGGGGGCAGCTTTGGTCTGGGAGAAATCCTCGTCCTTATGGAATTTTTGGAGGCAAAAGCCCAGGACGGGCCGCAGGCAAGTTAGGCAATTTGGCTCCGAAAGGAGGCACTTTTCCCCAAGAAGCCAAACTCAAGAGCCCACTTGGCAGATGTCATTTTGTAGGGCGCGTTTGGGCCTCTGATGGCAGCCAGGTTTGGAGGAGGGGGCAGCTTTGGTCTGGGAGAAATCCTCGTCCTTATGGAATTTTTGTAGGCAAAAGCCCAGCACGGGCCGCAGGCAAGTTAGGCAAGTTGGCTTTGAAAGGAGGCACTTTTCCCCAAGAAGCCAAACTCAAGAGCCCACTTGGCAGGTGTCATTTTGTAGGGCGCGTTTGGGCCTCCGATGGCAGCCAGGTTTGGAGGAGGGGGCAGCTTTGCTCTGGGAGAAATCCTCGTCCTTATGGAATTTTTGGAGGCAAAAGCCCTGCATGGGCCGCCGGCAAGTTGACTCCGAAAGGAGGCACTTTTCCCCAAGAAGCCAAACTCAAGAGCCCGCTTGGCAGATGTCATTTTGTAGGGCGCGTTTGGGCCTCGGATGGCAGCCAGGTTTGGCGGAGGGGGCAGCTTTGGTCTGGGAGGAATCCTCGTCCTTATGGAATTTTTGTAGCAAACGTCCGGGACGGGACGCAGGCAAGTTGGTTTTGAAAGGAGTCACTTTTCCCCAAGAAGCCAAACTCAAGAGCCCACTTGGCAGATGTCATTTTGTAGGGCGCGTTTGGGCCTCCGATGGCAGCCAGGTTTGGAGGAGGGAGCAGCTTTGGTCTGGGAGAAATCCTTGTCCTTCTGGAATTTTTGGAGGCAAAAGCCCAGGACGGGCCGCAGGCAAGTTAGGCAAGTTGGCTTTGAAAGGAGGCACTTTTCCCCAAGAAGCCAAACTCAAGAGCCCACTTGGCAGGTGTCATTTTGTAGGGCGCGTTTGGGCCTCCGATGGCAGCCAGGTTTGGAGGAGGGGGCAGCTTTGGTCTGGGAGAAATCCTCGTCCTTATGGAATTTTTGTAGGCAAAACCCCTGCATGAGCCGCAGGCAAGTTGACTCCGAAAGGAGGCACTTTTACCCAGAAAGCCAAACTCAGGAGCCCACTTGGCAGATGTCATTTTGTAGGGCGCGTTTGGGCCTCCGATGGCAGCCAGGTTTGGAGGAGGGGGCAGCTTTGGTCTGGGAGAAATCCTCGTCCTTATGGAATTTTTGTAGCAAAAGCCCAGGACGGGACGCAGGCAAGTTGGTTTTGAAAGGAGTCACTTTTCCCCAAGAAGCCAAACTCAAGAGCCGACTTGGCAGGTGTCATTTTGTAGGGCGCTTTTGGGCCTCCGATGTCAGCCAGGTTTGGAGGAGGGGGCAGCTTTGGTCTGGGAGAAATCCTCGTCCTTATGGAATTTTTGTAGGCAAAAACCCCACATGGGCCGCAGGCAAGTTAGGCAAGTTGACTCCGAAAGGAGGCACTTTTCCCCAAGAAGCCAAACTCAAGAACCCTCAATGCAGATGTCATTTTGTGGGGCGCGTTTGGGCCTCCGATGGCAGCCAGGTTTGGAGGAGGGGGCAGCTTTGGTCTGGGAGAAATCCTCGTCCTTATGGAATTTTTGTAGTCTAAAGCCCAGCACGGGCTGCAGGCTAGTTAGGCAAGTTGGCTTTGAAAGGAGGCACTTTTCCGCAAGAAGCCAAACTCAAGAGCCCACTTGGCAGATGTCATTTTGTAGGGCGCGTTTGGGCCTCCGATGGCAGCCAGGTTTGGAGGAGGGGGCAGCTTTGGTCTGGGAGAAATCCTCGTCCTTCTGGAATTTTTGTAGGCAAAAGCCCAGGACGGGCCGCAGGCAAGTTGGCTTTGAAAGGAGGCACTTCCACCCAAGAAGCCAAACTCAAGAGCCCACTTGGCAGGTGTCATTTTGTAGGGCACGTTTGGGCCTCCGATGGCAGCCAGGTTTGGAGGAGGGGGCAGCTTTGGTCTGGGAGAAATCCTCGTCCTTCTGGAATTTTTGTAGGCAAAAGCCCTGCATGGGCCGCAGGCAAGTTGACTCCGAAAGGAGGCACATTTCCCCAGGAAGCCAAACTCAAGAACCCTCAATGCAGGTGTCATTTTGTGGGGCGCGTTTGGGCCTCCGATGGCAGCCAGGTTTGGAGGAGGGGGCAGCTTTGGTCTGGGAGAAATCCTCGTCCTTATGGAATTTTTGGAGGCAAAAGCCCAGGACGGGCCGCAGGCAAGTTGGCTTTGAAAGGAGGTACTTCCACACAAGAAGCCAAACTCAAGAGCCCACTTGGCAGATGTCATTTTGTAGGGCACGATTCGGCCTCCGATGGCAGCCAGGTTTGGAGGAGGGGGCAGCTTTGGTCTGGGAGAAATCCTCGTCCTTATGGAATTTTTGTAGGTAAAAACCCCGCCTGGGCCGCAGGCAAGTTAGGCAAGTTGCTTTGAAAGGAGGCACTTTCCCCCAAGAAGCCAAACTCAAGAAGCCTAAATGCAGATGTCATTTCGTGGGGCGCGTTTGGGCCTCCGATGGCAGCCAGGTTTGGAGGAGGGGGCAGCTTTGGTCTGGGAGAAATCCTCGTCCTTATGGAATTTTTGTAGGCAAAAGCCCAGGACGGGCCGCAGGCAAGTTGGCTTTGAAAGGAGGCACTTCCACCCAAGAAGCCAAACTCAAGAGCCCACTTGGCAGATGTCATTTTGTAGGGCACGTTTGGGCCTCCGATGGCAGCCAGGTTTGGAGGAGGGGGCAGCTTTGGTCTGGGAGAAATCCTCGTCCTTATGGAATTTTTGGAGGCAAAAGCCCTGCATGGGCCGCAGGCAATTTGGCTCCGAAAGGAGGCACTTTTCCCCAAGAAGCCAAACTCAAGAGCCCACTTGGCAGATGTCATTTTGTAGGGCGCGTTTGGGCCTCTGATGGCAGCCAGGTTTGGAGGAGGGGGCAGCTTTGGTCTGGGAGAAATCCTCGTCCTTATGGAATTTTTGTAGGCAAAACCCCTGCATGAGCCGCAGGCAAGTTGACTCCGAAAGGAGGCACTTTTCCCCAGAAAGCCAAACTCAAGAGCCCACTTGGCAGATGTCATTTTGTAGGGCGCGTTTGGGCCTCCGATGGCAGCCAGGTTTGGAGGAGGGGGCAGCTTTGGTCTGGGAGGAATCCTCGTCCTTATGGAATTTTTGTAGCAAAAGCCCGGGACGGGACGCAGGCAAGTTGGTTTTGAAAGGAGTCACTTTTCCCCAAGAAGCCAAACTCAAGAGCCCACTTGGCAGGTGTCATTTTCTAGGGCGCGTTTGGGCCTCCGATGTCAGCCAGGTTTGGAGGAGGGGGCAGCTTTGGTCTGGGAGAAATCCTCGTCCTTATGGAATTTTTGTAGGCAAAAACCCCGCATGGGCCGCAGGCAAGTTAGGCAAGTTGACTCCGAAAGGAGGCACTTTTCCCCAAGAAGCCAAACTCAAGAACCCTCAATGCAGATGTCATTTTGTGGGGTGCGTTTGGGCCTCCGATGGCAGCCAGGTTTGGAGGAGGGGGCAGCTTTGGTCTGGGAGAAATCCTCGTCCTTATGGAATTTTTGTAGGCAAAAGCCCAGCACGGGCCGCAGGCTAGTTAGGCAAGTTGGCTTTGAAAGGAGGCACTTTTCCGCAAGAAGCCAAACTCAAGAGCCCACTTGGCCGATGTCATTTTGTAGGGCGCGTTTGGGCCTCCGATGGCAGCCAGGTTTGGAGGAGGGGGCAGCTTTGGTCTGGGAGAAATCCTCGTCCTTATGGAATTTTTGGAGGCAAAAGCCCCGGACGGGCCGCAGGCAAGTTGGCTTTGAAAGGAGGCACTTCCACCCAAGAAGCCAAACTCAAGAGCCCACTTGGCAGGTGTCATTTTGTAGGGCACGTTTGGGCCTCCGAAGGCAGCCAGGTTTGGAGGAGGGGGCAGCTTTGGTCTGGGAGAAATCCTCGTCCTTCTGGAATTTTTGTAGGCAAAAGCCCTGCATGGGCCGCAGGCAAGTTGACTCCGAAAGGAGGCACTTTTCCCCAGGAAGCCAAACTCAAGAACCCTCAATGCAGGTGTCATTTTGTGGGGCGCGTTTGGGCCTCCGATGGCAGCCAGGTTTGGAGGAGGGGGCAGCTTTGGTCTGGGAGAAATCCTCGTCCTTATGGAATTTTTGGAGGCAAAAGCCCAGGACGGGCCGCAGGCAAGTTGGCTTTGAAAGGAGGTACTTCCACACAAGAAGCCAAACTCAAGAGCCCACTTGGCAGATGTCATTTTGTAGGGCACGTTTCGGCCTCCGATGGCAGCCAGGTTTGGAGGAGGGGGCAGCTTTGGTCTGGGAGAAATCCTCGTCCTTATGGAATTTTTGTAGGCAAAAGCCCAGGATGGGCCGCAGGCAAGTTGACTCCGAAAGGAGGCACATTTCCCCAGAAAGCCAAACTCAAGAGCCCACAATGCAGATGTCATTTTGTAGGGCGCGTTTGGGCCTCCGATGGCAGCCAGGTTTGGAGGAGGGGGCAGCTTTGGTCTGGGAGGAATCCTCGTCCTTATGGAATTTTTGTAGCAAAAGCCCGGGACGGGACGCAGGCAAGTTGGTTTTGAAAGGAGTCACTTTTCCCCAAGAAGCCAAACTCAAGAGCCCACTTGGCAGGTGTCATTTTGTAGGGCGCGTTTGGGCCTCCGATGGCAGCCAGGTTTGGAGGAGGGGGCAGCTTTGGTCTGGGAGAAATCCTCGTCCTTATGGAATTTTTGTAGGCAAAAACCCCGCATGGGCCGCAGGCAAGTTAGGCAAGTTGCTTTGAAAGGAGGCACTTTTCCCCAAGAAGCCAAACTCAAGAACCCACAATGCAGATGTCATTTTGTAGGGCGCGTTTGGGCCTCCGATGGCAGCCAGGTTTGGAGGAGGGGGCAGCTTTGGTCTGGGAGAAATCCTCGTCCTTCTGGAATTTTTGTAGCAAAAGCCCGGGACGGGACACAGGCAAGTTGGTTTTGAAAGGAGTCACTTTTCCCCAAGAAGCCAAACTCAAGAGCCCACTTGGCAGGTGTCATTTTGTATGGCACGTTTGGGCCTCCGATGGCAGCCAGGTTTGGAGGAGGGGGCAGCTTTGGTCTGGGAGAAATCCTCGTCCTTCTGGAATTTTTGGAGGCAAAAGCCCAGGACGGGCCGCAGGCAAGTTAGGCAAGTTGGCTTTGAAAGGAGGCACTTTTCCCCAAGAAGCCAAACTCAAGAACCCTCAATTCAGATGTCATTTTGTGGGGCGCGTTTGGGCCTCCGATGGCAGCCAGGTTTGGAGGAGGGGGCAGCTTTGGTCTGGGAGAAATCCTCGTCCTTATGGAATTTTTGTAGTCTAAAGCCCAGCACGGGCCGCAGGCTAGTTAGGCAAGTTGGCTTTGAAAGGAGGCACTTTTCCGCAAGAAGCCAAACTCAAGAGCCCACTTGGCAGATGTCATTTTGTAGGGCGCGTTTGGGCCTCCGATGGCAGCCAGGTTTGGAGGAGGGGGCAGCTTTGGTCTGGGAGAAATCCTCGTCCTTATGGAATTTTTGGAGGCAAAAGCCCAGGACGGGCCGCAGGCAAGTTGGCTTTGAAAGGAGGCACTTCCACCCAAGAAGCCAAACTCAAGAGCCCACTTGGCAGGTGTCATTTTGTAGGGCACGTTTGGGCCTCCGATGGCAGCCAGGTTTGGAGGAGGGGGCAGCTTTGGTCTGGGAGAAATCCTCGTCCTTCTGGAATTTTTGTAGGCAAAAGCCCTGCATGGGCCGCAGGCAAGTTGACTCCGAAAGGAGGCACTTTTCCCCAGGAAGCCAAACTCAAGAAACCTCAATGCAGGTGTCATTTTGTGGGGCGCGTTTGGGCCTCCGATGGCAGCCAGGTTTGGAGGAGGGGGCAGCTTTGGTCTGGGAGAAATCCTCGTCCTTATGGAATTTTTGTAGGCAAAAGCCCAGGACGGGCCGCAGGCAAGTTGGCTTTGAAAGGAGGCACTTCCACCCAAGAAGCCAAACTCAAGAGCCCACTTGGCAGATGTCATTTTGTAGGGCACGTTTCGGCCTCCGATGGCAGCCAGGTTTGGAGGAGGGGGCAGCTTTGGTCTGGGAGAAATCCTCGTCCTTATGGAATTTTTGTAGGCAAAAACCCCGCATGGGCCGCAGGCAAGTTAGGCAAGTTGACTCCGAAAGGAGGCACTTTTCCCCAGAAAGCCAAACTCAAGAACCCACAATGCAGATGTCATTTTGTAGGGCGCGTTTGGGCCTCCGATGGCAGCCAGGTTTGGAGGAGGGGGCAGCTTTGGTCTGGGAGAAATCCTCGTCCTTATGGAATTTTTGTAGTCTAAAGCCCGGGACGGGACACAGGCAAGTTGGTTTTGAAAGGAGTCACTTTTCCCCAAGAAGCCAAGCTCAAGAGCCCACTTGGCAGGTGTCATTTTGTAGGGCACGTTTGGGCCTCCAATGGCAGCCAGGTTTGGAGGAGGGGGCAGCTTTGGTCTGGGAGAAATCCTCGTCCTTCTGGAATTTTTGGAGGCAAAAGCCCAGGACGGGCCGCAGGCAAGTTAGGCAAGTTGGCTCCGAAAGGAGGCACTTTTCCCCAAGAAGCCAAACTCAAGAACCATCAATTCAGATGTCATTTTGTGGGGCGCGTTTGGGCCTCCGATGGCAGCCAGGTTTGGAGGAGGGGGCAGCTTTGGTCTGGGAGAAATCCTCGTCCTTATGGAATTTTTGTAGTCAAAAGCCCAGCACGGGCCGCAGGCTAGTTAGGCAAGTTGGCTTTGAAAGGAGGCACTTTTCCACAAGAAGCCAAACTCAAGAGCCCACTTGGCAAATGTCATTTTATAGGGCGCGTTTGGGCCTCCGATGGCAGCCAGGTTTGGAGGAGGGGGCAGCTTTGGTCTGGGAGAAATCCTCGTCCTTATGGAATTTTTGTAGCAAAAGCCCAGGACGGGCCGCAGGCAAGTTGGCTTTGAAAGGAGGCACTTCCACCCAAGAAGCCAAACTCAAGAGCCCACTTGGCAGGTGTCATTTTGTAGGGCACGTTTGGGCCTCCGATGGCAGCCAGGTTTGGAGGAGGGGGCAGCTTTGGTCTGGGAGAAATCCTCGTCCTTCTGGAATTTTTGTAGGCAAAAGCCCTGCATGGGCCGCAGGCAAGTTGACTCCGAAAGGAGGCACTTTTCCCCAAGAAGCCAAACTCAAGAACCCTCAATGCAGGTGTCATTTTGTGGGGCGCGTTTGGGCCTCCGATGGCAGCCAGGTTTGGAGGAGGGGGCAGCTTTGGTCTGGGAGAAATCCTCGTCCTTATGGAATTTTTGGAGGCAAAAGCCCAGGACGGGCCGCAGGCAAGTTAGGCAATTTGGCTCCGAAAGGAGGCACTTTTCCGCAAGAAGCCAAACTCAAGAGCCCACTTGGCAGATGTCATTTTGTAGGGCGCGTTTGGGCCTCTGATGGCAGCCAGGTTTGGAGGAGGGGGCAGCTTTGGTCTGGGAGAAATCCTCGTCCTTATGGAATTTTTGTAGGCAAAAGCCCAGCACAGGCCGCAGGCTAGTTAGGCAAGTTGGCTCCGAAAGGAGTCACTTTTCCCCAAGAAGCCAAACTCAAGAGCCCACTTGGCAGGTGTCATTTTGTAGGGCGCGTTTGGGCCTCCGATGGCAGCCAGGTTTGGAGGAGGGGGCAGCTTTGGTCTGGGAGAAATCCTCGTCCTTATGGAATGTTTGGAGGCAAAAGCCCTGCATGGGCCGCCGGCAAGTTGACTCCGAAAGGAGGCACTTTTCCCCAAGAAGCCAAACTCAAGAGCCCGCTTGGCAGATGTCATTTTGTAGGGCGCGTTTGGGCCTCCGATGGCAGCCAGGTTTGGCGGAGGGGGCAGCTTTGGTCTGGGAGGAATCCTCGTCCTTATGGAATTTTTGTAGCAAACGTCCGGGACGGGACGCAGGCAAGTTGGTTTTGAAAGGAGTCACTTTTCCCCAAGAAGCCAAACTCAAGAGCCCACTTGGCAGATGTCATTTTGTAGGGCGCGTTTGGGCCTCCGATGGCAGCCAGGTTTGGAGGAGGGAGCAGCTTTGGTCTGGGAGAAATCCTTGTCCTTCTGGAATTTTTGTAGGCAAAAGCCCAGGACGGGCCGCAGGCAAGTTAGGCAAGTTGGCTTTGAAAGGAGGCACTTCCACCCAAGAAGCCAAACTCAAGAGCCCACTTGGCAGGTGTCATTTTGTAGGGCGCGTTTGGGCCTCCGATGGCAGCCAGGTTTGGAGGAGGGGGCAGCTTTGGTCTGGGAGAAATCCTCGTCCTTCTGGAATTTTTGTACTCAAAAGCCCAGGACGGGCCGCAGGCAAGTTAGGCAAGTTGGCTCCGAAAGGAGGCACTTTTCCCCAAGAAGCCAAACTCAAGAACCCTCAATGCAGATGTCATTTTGTAGGGCTCGCTTGGGCCTCCGATGGCAGCCAGGTTTGGAGGAGGGGGCAGCTTTGTTCTGGGAGAAATCCTCGTCCTTATGGAATTTTTGTAGGCAAAAGCCCTGCATGGGCCGCCGGCAAGTTGACTCCGAAAGGAGGCAATTTTCCCCAAGAAGCCAAACTCAAGAGCCCACTTGGCAGGTGTCATTTTGTAGGGCGCGTTTGGGCCTCCGATGGCAGCCAGGTTTGGAGGAGGGGGCAGCTTTGGTCTGGGAGAAATCCTCATCCTTATGGAATTTTTGTAGGCAAAACCCCTGCATGAGCCGCAGGCAAGTTGACTCCGAAAGGAGGCACTTTTCCCCAGAAAGCCAAACTCAAGAGCCCACTTGGCAGATGTCATTTTGTAGGGCGCGTTTGGGCCTCCGATGGCAGCCAGGTTTGGAGGAGGGGGCAGCTTTGGTCTGGGAGAAATCCTCGTCCTTCTGGAATTTTTGTAGGCAAAAACCCCACATGGGCCGCAGGCAAGTTAGGCAAGTTGACTCCGAAAGGAGGCACTTTTCCCCAAGAAGCCAAACTCAAGAACCCTCAATGCAGATGTCATTTTGTGGGGCGCGTTTTGGCCTCCGATGGCAGCCAGGTTTGGAGGAGGGGGCAGCTTTGGTCTGGGAGAAATCCTCGTCCTTATGGAATTTTTGTAGTCTAAAGCCCAGCACGGGCCGCAGGCTAGTTAGGCAAGTTGGCTTTGAAAGGAGGCACTTTTCCGCAAGAAGCCAAACTCAAGAGCCCACTTGGCAGATGTCATTTTGTAGGGCGCGTTTGGGCCTCCGATGTCAGCCAGGTTTGGAGGAGGGGGCAGCTTTGGTCTGGGAGAAATCCTCGTCCTTATGGAATTTTTGTAGGCAAAAGCCCAGGACGGGCCGCAGGCAAGTTGGCTTTGAAAGGAGGCACTTCCACCCAAGAAGCCAAACTCAAGAGCCCACTTGGCAGGTGTCATTTTGTAGGGCACGTTTGGGCCTCCGATGGCAGCCAGGTTTGGAGGAGGGGGCAGCTTTGGTCTGGGAGAAATCCTCGTCCTTCTGGAATTTTTGTAGGCAAAAGCCCTGAATGGGCCGCAGGCAAGTTGACTCCGAAAGGAGGCACTTTTCCCCAGGAAGCCAAACTCAAGAACCCTCAATGCAGGTGTCATTTGGTGGGGCGCGTTTGGGCCTCCGATGGCAGCCAGGTTTGGAGGAGGGGGCAGCTTTGGTCTGGGAGAAATCCTCGTCCTTATGGAATTTTTGTAGGCAAAAGCCCAGGACGGGCCGCAGGCAAGTTGGCTTTGAAAGGAGGTACTTCCACCCAAGAAGCCAAACTCAAGAGCCCACTTGGCAGATGTCATTTTGTAGGGCACGTTTGGGCCTCCGATGGCAGCCAGGTTTGGAGGAGGGGGCAGCTTTGGTCTGGGAGAAATCCTCGTCCTTCTGGAATTTTTGTAGGCAAAAGCCCTGCATGGGCCGCAGGCAAGTTGGCTCCGAAAGGAGGCACTTTTCCGCAAGAAGCCAAACTCAAGAGCCCACTTGGCAGATGACATTTTGTAGGGCGCGTTTGGGCCTCCGATGGCAGCCAGGTTTGGAGGAGGGGGCAGCTTTGGTCTGGGAGGAATCCTCGTCCTTATGGAATTTTTGTAGCAAAAGCCCGGGACGGGACGCAGGCAAGTTGGTTTTGAAAGGAGTCACTTTTCCCCAAGAAGCCAAACTCAAGAGCCCACTTGGCAGGTGTCATTTTGTAGGGCGCGTTTGGGCCTCCGATGGCAGCCAGGTTTGGAGGAGGGGGCAGCTTTGGTCTGGGAGAAATCCTCGTCCTTATGGAATTTTTGTAGGGAAAAACCCCGCATGGGCCGCAGGCAAGTTACGCAAGTTGCTTTGAAAGGAGGCACTTTCCCCCAAGAAGACAAACTCAAGAACCCACAATGCAGATGTCATTTTGTAGGGCGCGTTTGGGCCTCCGATGGCAGCCAGGTTTGGAGGAGGGGGCAGCTTTGGTCTGGGAGAAATCCTCGTCCTTATGGAATTTTTGTAGCAAAAGCCCAGGATGGGCCGCAGGCAAGTTAGGCAAGTTGGCTCCGAAAGGAGGCACTTTTCCCCAAGAAGCCAAACTCAAGAACCCTCAATGCAGATGTCATTTTGTGGGGCGCGTTTGGGCCTCCGATGGCAGCCAGGTTTGGAGGAGGGGGCAGCTTTGGTCTGGGAGAAATCCTCGTCCTTATGGAATTTTTGTAGTCTAAAGCCCAGGACGGGCTGCAGGCAAGTTGGCTTTGAAAGGAGGCACTTTCCCCCAAGAAGCCACACTCAGGAGCCCACTTGGCAGATGTCATTTTGTAGGGCGCGTTTGGGCCACCGATGGCAGCTAGGTTTGGAGGAGGGGGCAGCTTTGGTCTGGGAGAAATCCTCGTCCTTATGGAATTTTTGTAGGCAAAAGCCCAGAATGGGCTGCAGGCTAGTTAGGCAAGTTGGCTTTGAAAGGAGGCACTTTTCCCCAAGAAGCCAAACTCAAGAGCCCACTTGGCAGATGTCATTTTGTAGGGCGCGTTTGGGCCTCCGATGGCAGCCAGGTTTGGAGGAGGGGGCAGCTTTGGTCTGGGAGAAATCCTCGTCCTTATGGAATTTTTGTAGGCAAAAGCCCAGGACGGGCCGCAGGCAAGTTGGCTTTGAAAGGAGTCACTTCCACCCAAGAAGCCAAACTCAAGAGCCCACTTGGCAGGTGTCATTTTGTAGGGCACGTTTGGGCCTCCAATGGCAGCCAGGTTTGGAGGAGGGGGCAGCTTTGGTCTGGGAGAAATCCTCGTCCTTATGGAATTTTTGTAGGCAAAAGCCCTGCATGGGCCGCAGGCAAGTTGACTCCGAAAGGAGGCACTTTTCCCCAGGAAGCCAAACTCAAGAACCCTCAATGCAGGTGTCATTTTGTGGGGCGCGTTTGGGCCTCCGATGGCAGCCAGGTTTGGAGGAGGGGGCAGCTTTGGTCTGGGAGAAATCCTCGTCCTTATGGAATTTTTGGAGGCAAAAGCCCAGGACGGGCCGCAGGCAAGTTAGGCAAGTTGGCTCCGAAAGGAGGCACTTTTCCCCAAGAAGCCAAACTCAAGAGCCCACTTGGCAGATGTCATTTTGTAGGGCGCATTTGGGCCTCTGATGGCAGCCAGGTTTGGAGGAGGGGGCAGCTTTGGTCTGGGAGAAATCCTCGTCCTTATGGAATTTTTGGAGGCAAAAGCCCAGCACGGGCCGCAGGCTAGTTAGGCAAGTTGGCTCCGAAAGGAGGCACTTTTCCCCAAGAAGCCAAACTCAAGAGCCCACTTGGCAGATGTCATTTTCTAGGGCGCGTTTGGGCCTCCGATGGCAGCCAGGTTTGGCGGAGGGGGCAGCTTTGGTCTGGGAGGAATCCTCGTCCTTATGGAATTTTTGTAGCAAACGTCCGGGACGGGACGCAGGCAAGTTGGTTTTGAAAGGAGTCACTTTTCCCCAAGAAGCCAAACTCAAGAGCCCACTTGGCAGGTGTCATTTTGTAGGGCGCGTTTGGGCCTCCGATGGCAGCCAGGTTTGGAGGAGGGGGCAGCTTTGTTCTGGGAGAAATCCTCGTCCTTATGGAATTTTTGTAGGCAAAAGCCCTGCATGGGCCGCCGGCAAGTTGACTCCGAAAGGAGGCAATTTTCCCCAAGAAGCCAAACTCAAGAGCCCACTTGGCAGGTGTCATTTTCTAGGGCGCGTTTGGGCCTCCGATGGCAGCCAGGTTTGGAGGAGGGGGCAGCTTTGGTCTGGGAGAAATCCTCGTCCTTATGGAATTTTTGTAGGCAAAACCCCTGCATGAGCCGCAGGCAAGTTGACTCCGAAAGGAGGCACTTTTCCCCAGAAAGCCAAACTCAAGAGCCCACTTGGCAGATGTCATTTTGTAGGGCGCGTTTGGGCCTCCGATGGCAGCCAGGTTTGGAGGAGGGGGCAGCTTTGGTCTGGGAGGAATCCTCGTCCTTATGGAATTTTTGTAGCAAAAGCCCGGGACGGGACGCAGGCAAGTTGGTTTTGAAAGGAGTCACTTTTCCCCAAGAAGCCAAACTCAAGAGCCCACTTGGCAGGTGTCATTTTGTAGGGCGCGTTTGGGCCTCCGAAGTCAGCCAGGTTTGGAGGAGGGGGCAGCTTTGGTCTGGGAGAAATCCTCGTCCTTATGGAATTTTTGTAGGCAAAAACCCCACATGGGCCGCAGGCAAGTTAGGCAAGTTGACTCCGAAAGGAGGCACTTTTCCCCAAGAAGCCAAACTCAAGAACCCTCAATGCAGATGTCATTTTGTGGGGCGCGTTTGGGCCTCCGATGGCAGCCAGGTTTGGAGGAGGGGGCAGCTTTGGTCTGGGAGAAATCCTCGTCCTTATGGAATTTTTGTAGTCTAAAGCCCAGCACGGGCCGCAGGCTAGTTAGGCAAGTTGGCTTTGAAATGAGGCACTTTTCCGCAAGAAGCCAAACTCAAGAGCCCACTTGGCAGATGTCATTTTGTAGGGCGCGTTTGGGCCTCCGATGGCAGCCAGGTTTGGAGGAGGGGGCAGCTTTGGTCTGGGAGAAATCCTCGTCCTTATGGAATTTTTGTAGCAAAAGCCCAGGACGGGCCGCAGGCAAGTTGGCTTTGAAAGGAGGCACTTCCACCCAAGAAGCCAAACTCAAGAGCCCACTTGGCAGGTGTCATTTTGTAGGGCACGTTTGGGCCTCCGATGGCAGCCAGGTTTGGAGGAGGGGGCAGCTTTGGTCTGGGAGAAATCCTCGTCCTTATGGAATTTTTGTAGGTAAAAGCCCTGCATGGGCCGCAGGCAAGTTGACTCCGAAAGGAGGCACTTTTCCCCAGGAAGCCAAACTCAAGAACCCTCAATGCAGGTGTCATTTGGTGGGGCGCGTTTGGGCCACCGATGGCAGCCAGGTTTGGAGGAGGGAGCAGCTTTGGTCTGGGAGAAATCCTCGTCCTTATGGAATTTTTGTAGGCAAAAGCCCAGGACGGGCCGCAGGCAAGTTGGCTTTGAAAGGAGGTACTTCCACCCAAGAAGCCAAACTCAAGAGCCCACTTGGCAGATGTCATTTTGTAGGGCACGTTTGGGCCTCCGATGGCAGCCAGGTTTGGAGGAGGGGGCAGCTTTGGTCTGGGAGAAATCCTCGTCCTTATGGAATTTTTGTAGGCAAAAGCCCTGCATGGGCCGCAGGCAAGTTGGCTTTGAAAGGAGGCACTTTTCCGCAAGAAGCCAAACTCAAGAGCCCACTTGGCAGATGTCATTTTGTAGGGCGCGTTTGGGCCTCCGATGTCAGCCAGGTTTGGAGGAGGGGGCAGCTTTGGTCTGGGAGAAATCCTCGTCCTTATGGAATTTTTGTAGGCAAAAACCCCACATGGGCCGCAGGCAAGTTAGGCAAGTTGACTCCGAAAGGAGGCACTTTTCCCCAAGAAGCCAAACTCAAGAACCCTCAATGCAGATGTCATTTTGTGGGGCGCGTTTGGGCCTCCGATGGCAGCCAGGTTTGGAGGAGGGGGCAGCTTTGGTCTGGGAGAAATCCTCGTCCTTATGGAATTTTTGTAGTCTAAAGCCCAGCACGGGCCGCAGGCTAGTTAGGCAAGTTGGCTTTGAAAGGAGGCACTTTTCCGCAAGAAGCCAAACTCAAGAGCCCACTTGGCAGATGTCATTTTGTAGGGCGCGTTTGGGCCTCCGATGGCAGCCAGGTTTGGAGGAGGGGGCAGCTTTGGTCTGGGAGAAATCCTCGTCCTTATGGAATTTTTGGAGGCAAAAGCCCAGCACGGGCCGCAGGCAAGTTGGCTTTGAAAGGAGGCACTTCCACCCAAGAAGCCAAACTCAAGAGCCCACTTGGCAGGTGTCATTTTGTAGGGCACGTTTGGGCCTCCGATGGCAGCCAGGTTTGGAGGAGGGGGCAGCTTTGGTCTGGGAGAAATCCTCGTCCTTCTGGAATTTTTGTAGGCAAAAGCCCTGCATGGGCCGCAGGCAAGTTGACTCCGAAAGGAGGCACTTTTCCCCAGGAAGCCAAACTCAAGAACCCTCAATGCAGGTGTCATTTGGTGGGGCGCGTTTGGGCCTCCGATGGCAGCCAGGTGTGGAGGAGGGGGCAGCTTTGGTCTGGGAGAAATCCTCGTCCTTATGGAATTTTTGTAGGCAAAAGCCCAGGACGGGCCGCAGGCAAGTTGGCTTTGAAAGGAGGTACTTCCACCCAAGAAGCCAAACTCAAGAGCCCACTTGGCAGAGGTCATTTTGTAGGGCACGTTTGGGCCTCCGATGGCAGCCAGGTTTGGAGGAGGGGGCAGCTTTGGTCTGGGAGAAATCCTCGTCCTTATGGAATTTTTGTAGGCAAAAGCCCTGCATGGGCCGCAGGCAAGTTGGCTTTGAAAGGAGGCACTTTTCCGCAAGAAGCCAAACTCAAGAGCCCACTTGGAAGATGTCATTTTGTAGGGCGCGTTTGGGCCTCCGATGGCAGCCAGGTTTGGAGGAGGGGGCAGCTTTGGTCTGGGAGGAATCCTCGTCCTTATGGAATTTTTGTAGCAAAAGCCCGGGACGGGACGCAGGCAAGTTGGTTTTGAAAGGAGTCACTTTTCCCCAAGAAGCCAAACTCAAGAGCCCACTTGGCAGGTGTCATTTTGTAGGGCGCGTTTGGGCCTCCGATGGCAGCCAGGTTTGGAGGAGGGGGCAGCTTTGGTCTGGGAGAAATCCTCGTCCTTATGGAATTTTTGTAGGGAAAAACCCCGCATGGGCCGCAGGCAAGTTAGGCAAGTTGCTTTGAAAGGAGGCACTTTCCCCCAAGAAGCCAAACTCAAGAACCCACAATGCAGATGTCATTTTGTAGGGCGCGTTTGGGCCTCCGATGGCAGCCAGGTTTGGAGGAGGGGGCAGCTTTGGTCTGGGAGAAATCCTCGTCCTTATGGAATTTTTGTAGCAAAAGCCCAGGATGGGCCGCAGGCAAGTTAGGCAAGTTGGCTCCGAAAGGAGGCACTTTTCCCCAAGAAGCCAAACTCAAGAACCCTCAATGCAGATGTCATTTTGTGGGGCGCGTTTGGGCCTCCGATGGCAGCCAGGTTTGGAGGAGGGGGCAGCTTTGGTCTGGGAGAAATCCTCGTCCTTATGGAATTTTTGTAGTCTAAAGCCCAGCATGGGCTGCAGGCAAGTTGGCTTTGAAAGGAGGCACTTTCCCCCAAGAAGCCACACTCAGGAGCCCACTTGGCAGATGTCATTTTGTAGGGCGCGTTTGGGCCACCGATGGCAGCTAGGTTTGGAGGAGGGGGCAGCTTTGGTCTGGGAGAAATCCTCGTCCTTCTGGAATTTTTGTAGGCAAAAGCCCAGGACGGGCCGCAGGCAAGTTGGCTTTGAAAGGAGGCACTTCCACCCAAGAAGCCAAACTCAAGAGCCCACTTGGCAGATGTCATTTTGTAGGGCACGTTTGGGCCTCCAATGGCAGCCAGGTTTGGAGGAGGGGGCAGCTTTGGTCTGGGAGAAATCCTCGTCCTTATGGAATTTTTGTAGGCAAAAGCCCTGCATGGGCCGCAGGCAAGTTGACTCCGAAAGGAGGCACTTTTCCCCAGGAAGCCAAACTCAAGAACCCTCAATGCAGGTGTCATTTTGTGGGGCGCGTTTGGGCCTCCGATGGCAGCCAGGTTTGGAGGAGGGGGCAGCTTTGGTCTGGGAGAAATCCTCGTCCTTCTGGAATTTTTGGAGGCAAAAGCCCAGGACGGGCCGCAGGCAAGTTAGGCAAGTTGGCTCCGAAAGGAGGCACTTTTCCCCAAGAAGCCAAACTCAAGAGCCCACTTGGCAGATGTCATTTTGTAGGGCGCATTTGGGCCTCCGATGGCAGCCAGGTTTGGAGGAGGGGGCAGCTTTGGTCTGGGAGAAATCCTCGTCCTTATGGAATTTTTGGAGGCAAAAGCCCAGCACGGGCCGCAGGCTAGTTAGGCAAGTTGGCTCCGAAAGGAGGCACTTTTCCCCAAGAAGCCAAACTCAAGAGCCCACTTGGCAGGTGTCATTTTCTAGGGCGCGTTTGGGCCTCCGATGGCAGCCAGGTTTGGAGGAGGGGGCAGCTTTGGTCTGGGAGAAATCCTCGTCCTTATGGAATTTTTGGAGGCAAAAGCCCTGCATGGGCCGCCGGCAAGTTGACTCCGAAAGGAGGCACTTTTCCCCAAGAAGCCAAACTCAAGAGCCCGCTTGGCAGATGTCATTTTGTAGGGCGCGTTTGGGCCTCCGATGGCAGCCAGGTTTGGAGGAGGGGGCAGCTTTGTTCTGGGAGAAATCCTCGTCCTTATGGAATTTTTGTAGGCAAAAGCCCTGCATGGGCCGCAGGCAAGTTGACTCCGAAAGGAGGCAATTTTCCCCAAGAAGCCAAACTCAAGAGCCCACTTGGCAGGTGTCATTTTGTAGGGCGCGTTTGGGCCTCCGATGGCAGCCAGGTTTGGAGGAGGGGGCAGCTTTGGTCTGGGAGAAATCCTCGTCCTTATGGAATTTTTGTAGGCAAAACCCCTGCATGAGCCGCTGGCAAGTTGACTCCGAAAGGAGGCACTTTTCCCCAGAAAGCCAAACTCAAGAGCCCACTTGGCAGATGTCATTTTGTAGGGCGCGTTTGGGCCTCCGATGGCAGCCAGGTTTGGAGGAGGGGGCAGCTTTGGTCTGGGAGAAATCCTCGTCCTTATGGAATTTTTGTAGCAAAAGCCCAGGACGGGACGCAGGCAAGTTGGTTTTGAAAGGAGTCACTTTTCCCCAAGAAGCCAAACTCAAGAGCCCACTTGGCAGGTGTCATTTTGTAGGGCGCGTTTGGGCCTCCGATGGCAGCCAGGTTTGGAGGAGGGGGCAGCTTTGGTCTGGGAGGAATCCTCGTCCTTATGGAATTTTTGTAGGCAAAAACCCAGGATGGGCCGCAGGCAAGTTAGGCACGTTGACTCCGAAAGGAGGCACTTTTCCCCAAGAAGCCAAACTCAAGAACCCTCAATGCAGATGTCATTTTGTGGGGCGCGTTTGGGCCTCTGATGGCAGCCAGGTTTGGAGGAGGGGGCAGCTTTGGTCTGGGAGAAATCCTCGTCCTTATGGAATTTTTGTAGTCTAAAGCCCAGCACGGGCCGCAGGCTAGTTAGGCAAGTTGGCTTTGAAAGGAGGCACTTTTCCGCAAGAAGCCAAACTCAAGAGCCCACTTGGCAGATGTCATTTTGTAGGGCGCGTTTGGGCCTCCGATGGCAGCCAGGTTTGGAGGAGGGGGCAGCTTTGGTCTGGGAGAAATCCTCGTCCTTATGGAATTTTTGTAGGCAAAAGCCCAGGACGGGCCGCAGGCAAGTTGGCTTTGAAAGGAGGCACTTCCACCCAAGAAGCCAAACTCAAGAGCCCACTTGGCAGGTGTCATTTTGTAGGGCACGTTTGGGCCTCCGATGGCAGCCAGGTTTGGAGGAGGGGGCAGTTTTGGTCTATGAGAAATCCTCGTCCTTCTGGAATTTTTGTAGGCAAAAGCCCTGCATGGGCCGCAGGCAAGTTGACTCCGAAAGGAGGCACTTTTCCCCAGGAAGCCAAACTCAAGAACCCTCAATGCAGGTGTCATTTTGTGGGGCGCGTTTGGGCCTCCGATGGCAGCCAGGTTTGGAGGAGGGGGCAGCTTTGGTCTGGGAGAAATCCTCGTCCTTATGGAATTTTTGTAGGCAAAAGCCCAGGACGGGCCGCAGGCAAGTTGGCTTTGAAAGGAGGTACTTCCACCCAAGAAGCCAAACTCAAGAGCCCACTTGGCAGATGTCATTTTGTAGGGCACGTTTGGGCCTCCGATGGCAGCCAGGTTTGGAGGAGGGGGCAGCTTTGGTCTGGGAGAAATCCTCGTCCTTATGGAATTTTTGGAGGCAAAAGCCCTGCAAGTTGACTCCGAAAGGAGGCACTTTTCCCCAAGAAGCCAAACTCAAGAGCCCGCTTGGCAGATGTCATTTTGTAGGGCGCGTTTGGGCCTCCGATGGCAGCCAGGTTTGGCGGAGGGGGCAGCTTTGGTCTGGGAGAAATCCTCGTCCTTATGGAATTTTTGTAGGCAAAAGCCCTGCATGGGCCGCCGGCAAGTTGACTCCGAAAGGAGGCAATTTTCCCCAAGAAGCCAAACTCAAGAGCCCACTTGGCAGGTGTCATTTTGTAGGGCGCGTTTGGGCCTCCGATGGCAGCCAGGTTTGGAGGAGGGGGCAGCTTTGGTCTGGGAGAAATCCTCGTCCTTATGGAATTTTTGTAGTCTAAAGCCCAGCACGGGCCGCAGGCTAGTTAGGCAAGTTGGCTTTGAAAGGAGGCACTTTTCCGCAAGAAGCCAAACTCAAGAGCCCACTTGGCAGATGTCATTTTGTAGGGCGCGTTTGGGCCTCCGATGGCAGCCAGGTTTGGAGGAGGGGGCAGCTTTGGTCTGGGAGAAATCCTCGTCCTTATGGAATTTTTGGAGGCAAAAGCCCTGCAAGTTGACTCCGAAAGGAGGCACTTTTCCCCAAGAAGCCAAACTCAAGAGCCCGCTTGGCAGATGTCATTTTGTAGGGCGCGTTTGGGCCTCCGATGGCAGCCAGGTTTGGCGGAGGGGGCAGCTTTGGTCTGGGAGAAATCCTCGTCCTTATGGAATTTTTGTAGGCAAAAGCCCTGCATGGGCCGCCGGCAAGTTGACTCCGAAAGGAGGCAATTTTCCCCAAGAAGCCAAACTCAAGAGCCCACTTGGCAGGTGTCATTTTGTAGGGCGCGTTTGGGCCTCCGATGGCAGCCAGGTTTGGAGGAGGGGGCAGCTTTGGTCTGGGAGGAATCCTCGTCCTTATGGAATTTTTGTAGCAAAAGCCCGGGACGGGACGCAGGCAAGTTGGTTTTGAAAGGAGTCACTTTTCCCCAAGAAGCCAAACTCAAGAGCCCACATGGCAGGTGTCATTTTCTAGGGCGCGTTTGGGCCTCCGATGTCAGCCAGGTTTGGAGGAGGGGGCAGCTTTGGTCTGGGAGAAATCCTCGTCCTTATGGAATTTTTGTAGTCTAAAGCCCAGCACGGGCCGCAGGCTAGTTAGGCAAGTTGGCTTTGAAAGGAGGCACATTTCCGCAAGAAGCCAAACTCAAGAGCCCACTTGGCAGATGTCATTTTGTAGGGCGGGTTTGGGCCTCCGATGGCAGCCAGGTTTGGAGGAGGGGGCAGCTTTGGTCTGGGAGAAACCCTCGTCCTTATGGAATTTTTGTAGGCAAAAGCCCAGGACGGGCCGCAGGCAAGTTGGCTTTGAAAGGAGGTACTTCCACCCAAGAAGCCAAACTCAAGAGTCCACTTGGCAGTTGTCATTTTGTAGGGCACGTTTGGGCCTCCGATGGCAGCCAGGTTTGGAGGAGGGGGCAGCTTTGATCTGGGAGAAATCCTCGTCCTTATGGAATTTTTGTCGGCAAAAGCCCTGCATGGGCCGCAGGCAAGTTGACTCCGAAAGGAGGCACTTTTCCCCAGAAAGCCAAACTCAAGAGCCCACTTGACAGATGTCATTTTGTAGGGCGCGTTTGGGCCTCCGATGGCAGCCAGGTTTGGAGGAGGGGGCAGCTTTGGTCTGGGAGGAATCCTCGTCCTTATGGAATTTTTGTAGCAAAAGCCCGGGACGGGACGCAGGCAAGTTGGTTTTGAAAGGAGTCACTTTTCCCCAAGAAGCCAAACTCAAGAGCCCACTTGGCAGGTGTCATTTTGTAGGGCGCGTTTGGGCCTCCGATGGCAGCCAGGTTTGGAGGAGGGGGCAGCTTTGGTCTGGGAGAAATCCTCGTCCTTATGGAATTTTTGTAGTCAAAAACCCCGCATGGGCCGCAGGCAAGTTAGGCAAGTTGGCTTTGAAAGGAGGCACTTTTCCCCAAGAAGCCAAACTCAAGAGCCCACTTGGCAGATGTCATTTTGTAGGGCGCGTTTGGGCCTCCGATGGCAGCCAGGTTTGGAGGAGGGGGCAGCTTTGGTCTGGGAGAAATCCTCGTCCTTATGGAATTTTTGTAGCAAAAGCCCAGGATGGGCCGCAGGCAAGTTAGGCAAGTTGGCTCCGAAAGGAGGCACTTTTCCCCAAGAAGCCAAACTCAAGAACCCTCAATGCAGATGTCATTTTGTGGGGCGCGTTTGGGCCTCCGATGGCAGCCAGGTTTGGAGGAGGGGGCAGCTTTGGTCTGGGAGAAATCCTCGTCCTTATGGAATTTTTGTAGTCTAAAGCCCAGCACGGGCCGCAGGCTAGTTAGGCAAGTTGGCTTTGAAAGGAGGCACATTTCCGCAAGAAGCCAAACTCAAGAGCCCACTTGGCAGATGTCATTTTGTAGGGCGGGTTTGGGCCTCCGATGGCAGCCAGGTTTGGAGGAGGGGGCAGCTTTGGTCTGGGAGAAACCCTCGTCCTTATGGAATTTTTGTAGGCAAAAGCCCAGGACGGGCCGCAGGCAAGTTGGCTTTGAAAGGAGGTACTTCCACCCAAGAAGCCAAACTCAAGAGTCCACTTGGCAGTTGTCATTTTGTAGGGCACGTTTGGGCCTCCGATGGCAGCCAGGTTTGGAGGAGGGGGCAGCTTTGGTCTGGGAGAAATCCTCGTCCTTATGGAATTTTTGTCGGCAAAAGCCCTGCATGGGCCGCAGGCAAGTTGACTCCGAAAGGAGGCACTTTTCCCCAGAAAGCCAAACTCAAGAGCCCACTTGGCAGATGTCATTTTGTAGGGCGCGTTTGGGCCTCCGATGGCAGCCAGGTTTGGAGGAGGGGGCAGCTTTGGTCTGGGAGGAATCCTCGTCCTTATGGAATTTTTGTAGCAAAAGCCCGGGACGGGACGCAGGCAAGTTGGTTTTGAAAGGAGTCACTTTTCCCCAAGAAGCCAAACTCAAGAGCCCACTTGGCAGGTGTCATTTTGTAGGGCGCGTTTGGGCCTCCGATGGCAGCCAGGTTTGGAGGAGGGGGCAGCTTTGGTCTGGGAGAAATCCTCGTCCTTATGGAATTTTTGTAGTCAAAAACCCCGCATGGGCCGCAGGCAAGTTAGGCAAGTTGGCTTTGAAAGGAGGCACTTTTCCCCAAGAAGCCAAACTCAAGAGCCCACTTGGCAGATGTCATTTTGTAGGGCGCGTTTGGGCCTCCGATGGCAGCCAGGTTTGGAGGAGGGGGCAGCTTTGGTCTGGGAGAAATCCTCGTCCTTATGGAATTTTTGTAGCAAAAGCCCAGGATGGGCCGCAGGCAAGTTAGGCAAGTTGGCTCCGAAAGGAGGCACTTTTCCCCAAGAAGCCAAACTCAAGAACCCTCAATGCAGATGTCATTTTGTGGGGCGCGTTTGGGCCTCCGATGGCAGCCAGGTTTGGAGGAGGGGGCAGCTTTGGTCTGGGAGAAATCCTCGTCCTTATGGAATTTTTGTAGTCTAAAGCCCAGCACGGGCTGCAGGCAAGTTGGCTTTGAAAGGAGGCGCTTTCCCCCAAGAAGCCAAACTCAGGAGCCCACTTGGCAGATGTCATTTTGTAGGGCGCGTTTGGGCCACCGATGGCAGCCAGGTTTGGAGGAGGGGGCAGCTTTGGTCTGGGAGAAATCCTCGTCCTTATGGAATTTTTGTAGGCAAAAGCCCAGAATGGGCTGCAGGCTAGTTAGGCAAGTTGGCTTTGAAAGGAGGCACTTTTCCGCAAGAAGCGAAACTCAAGAGCCCACTTGGCAGATGTCATTTTGTAGGGCGCGTTTGGGCCTCCGATGGCAGCCAGGTTTGGAGGAGGGGGCAGCTTTGGCCTGGGAGAAATCCTCGTCCTTATGGAATTTTTGTAGCAAAAGCCCGGGACGGGACGCAGGCAAGTTGGTTTTGAAAGGAGTCACTTTTCCCCAAGAAGCCAAACTCAAGAGCCCACTTGGCAGATGTCATTTTCTAGGGCGCGTTTGGGCCTCCGATGTCAGCCAGGTTTGGAGGAGGGGGCAGCTTTGGTCTGGGAGAAATCCTCGTCCTTATGGAATTTTTGTAGTCTAAAGCCCAGCACGGGCCGCAGGCTAGTTAGGCAAGTTGGCTTTGAAAGGAGGCACTTTTCCGCAAGAAGCCAAACTCAAGAGCCCACTTGGCAAATGTCATTTTGTAGGGCGCGTTTGGGCCTCCGATGGCAGCCAGGTTTGGAGGAGGGGGCAGCTTTGGTCTGGGAGAAATCCTCGTCCTTATGGAATTTTTGTAGGCAAAAGCCCAGGACGGGCCGCAGGCAAGTTGGCTTTGAAAGGAGGTACTTCCACACAAGAAGCCAAACTCAAGAGTCCACTTGGCAGTTGTCATTTTGTAGGGCACGTTTGGGCCTCCGATGGCAGCCAGGTTTGGAGGAGGGGGCAGCTTTGGTCTGGGAGAAATCCTCGTCCTTATGTAATTTTTGTCGGCAAAAGCCCTGCATGGGCCGCAGGCTAGTTGACTCCGAAAGGAGGCACTTTTCCCCAGAAAGCCAAACTCAAGAGCCCACTTGGCAGATGTCATTTTGTAGGGCGCGTTTGGGCCTCCGATGGCAGCCCGGTTTGGAGGAGGGGGCAGCTTTGGTCTGGGAGGAATCCTCGTCCTTATGGAATTTTTGTAGCAAAAGCCCGGGACGGGACGCAGGCAAGTTGGTTTTGAAAGGAGTCACTTTTCCCCAAGAAGCCAAACTCAAGAGCCCACTTGGCAGGTGTCATTTTGTAGGGCGCGTTTGGGCCTCCGATGGCAGCCAGGTTTGGAGGAGGGGGCAGCTTTGGTCTGGGAGAAATCCTCGTCCTTCTGGTATTTTTGGAGGCAAAAGCCCAGGACGGGCCGCAGGCAAGTTAGGCAAATTGGCTCCGAAAGGAGGCACTTTTCCCCAAGAAGCCAAACTCAAGAGCCCACTTGGCAGATGTCATTCTGTAGGGCGCATTTGGGCCTCTGATGGCAGCCAGGTTTGGAGGAGGGGGCAGCTTTGGTCTGGGAGAAATCCTCGTCCTTATGGAATTTTTGGAGGCAAAAGCCCAGCACGGGCCGCAGGCTAGTTAGGCAAGTTGGCTCCGAAAGGAGGCACTTTTCCCCAAGAAGCCAAACTCAAGAGCCCACTTGGCAGGTGTCATTTTCTAGGGCGCGTTTGGGCCTCCGATGGCAGCCAGGTTTGGAGGAGGGGGCAGCTTTGGTCTGGGAGAAATCCTCGTCCTTATGGAATTTTTGGAGGCAAAAGCCCTGCATGGGCCGCCGGCAAGTTGACTCCGAAAAGAGGCACTTTTCCCCAAGAAGCCAAACTCAAGAGCCCGCTTGGCAGATGTCATTTTGTAGGGCGCGTTTGGGCCTCCGATGGCAGCCAGGTTTGGAGGAGGGGGCAGCTTTGTTCTGGGAGAAATCCTCGTCCTTATGGAATTTTTGTAGGCAAAAGCCCTGCATGGGCCGCCGGCAAGTTGACTCCGAAATGAGGCAATTTTCCCCAAGAAGCCAAACTCAAGAGCCCACTTGGCAGGTGTCATTTTGTAGGGCGCGTTTGGGCCTCCGATGGCAGCCAGGTTTGGAGGAGGGGGCAGCTTTGGTCTGGGAGAAATCCTCGTCCTTATGGAATTTTTGTAGGCAAAACCCCTGCATGAGCCGCTGGCAAGTTGACTCCGAAAGGAGGCACTTTTCCCCAGAAAGCCAAACTCAAGAGCCCACTTGGCAGATGTCATTTTGTAGGGCGCGTTTGGGCCTCCGATGGCAGCCAGGTTTGGAGGAGGGGGCAGCTTTGGTCTGGGAGGAATCCTCGTCCTTATGGAATTTTTGTAGCAAAAGCCCAGGACGGGACGCAGGCAAGTTGGTTTTGAAAGGAGTCACTTTTCCCCAGGAAGCCAAACTCAAGAGCCCACTTGGCAGGTGTCATTTTCTAGGGCGCGTTTGGGCCTCCGATGTCAGCCAGGTTTGGAGGAGGGGGCAGCTTTGGTCTGGGAGAAATCCTCGTCCTTATGGAATTTTTGTAGTCTAAAGCCCAGCACGGGCCGCAGGCTAGTTAGGCAAGTTGGCTTTGAAAGGAGGCACTTTCCCCCAAGAAGCCAAACTCAGGAGCCCACTTGGCAGATGTCATTTTGTAGGGCGCGTTTGGGCCACCGATGGCAGCTAGGTTTGGAGGAGGGGGCAGCTTTGGTCTGGGAGAAATCCTCGTCCTTATGGAATTTTTGTAGGCAAAAGCCCAGAATGGGCTGCAGGCTAGTTAGGCAAGTTGGCTTTGAAAGGAGGCACTTTTCCGCAAGAAGCGAAACTCAAGAGCCCACTTGGCAGATGTCATTTTGTAGGGCGCGTTTGGGCCTCCGATGGCAGCCAGGTTTGGAGGAGGGGGCAGCTTTGGTCTGGGAGAAATCCTCGTCCTTATGGAATTTTTGGAGGCAAAAGCCCAGGACGGGCCGCAGGCAAGTTGGCTTTGAAAGGAGGCACATCCACCCAAGAAGCCAAACTCAAGAGCCCACTTGGCAGATGTCATTTTGTAGGGCACGTTTCGGCCTCCGATGGCAGCCAGGTTTGGAGGAGGGGGCAGCTTTGGTCTGGGAGAAATCCTCGTCCTTCTGGAATTTTTGGAGGCAAAAGCCCAGGACGGGCCGCAGGCAAGTTAGGCAAGTTGGCTCCGAAAGGAGGCACTTTTCCCCAAGAAGCCAAACTCAAGAGCCCACTTGGCAGATGTCATTTTGTGGGGCGCATTTGGGCCTCTGATGGCAGGCAGGTTTGGAGGAGGGGGCAGCTTTGGTCTGGGAGAAATCCTCGTCCTTATGGAATTTTTGGAGGCAAAAGCCCAGCACGGGCCGCAGGCTAGTTAGGCAAGTTGGCTCCGAAAGGAGGCACTTTTCCCCAAGAAGCCAAACTCAAGAGCCCACTTGGCAGGTGTCATTTTCTAGGGCGCGTTTGGGCCTCCGATGGCAGCCAGGTTTGGAGGAGGGGGCAGCTTTGTTCTGGGAGAAATCCTCGTCCTTATGGAATTTTTGTAGGCAAAAGCCCTGCATGGGCCGCCGGCAAGTTGACTCCGAAAGGAGTCACTTTTCCCCAAGAAGCCAAACTCAAGAGCCCACTTGGCAGGTGTCATTTTGTAGGGCGCGTTTGGGCCTCCGATGGCAGCCAGGTTTGGAGGAGGGGGCAGCTTTGGTCTGGGAGAAATCCTCGTCCTTATGGAATTTTTGTAGGCAAAACCCCTGCATGAGCCGCTGGCAAGTTGACTCCGAAAGGAGGCACTTTTCCCCAGAAAGCCAAACTCAAGAGCCCACTTGGCAGATGTCATTTTGTAGGGCGCGTTTGGGCCTCCGATGGCAGCCAGGTTTGGAGGAGGGGGCAGCTTTGGTCTGGGAGGAATCCTCGTCCTTATGGAATTTTTGTAGCAAAAGCCCAGGACGGGACACAGGCAAGTTGGTTTTGAAAGGAGTCACTTTTCCCCAAGAAGCCAA
Organism: Cinclus cinclus; assembly: GCF_963662255.1. Lineage (NCBI taxonomy): Eukaryota > Metazoa > Chordata > Aves > Passeriformes > Cinclidae > Cinclus > Cinclus cinclus. The sequence continues at coordinate 5,301,902 of NC_085074.1, read as the reverse complement.
ACTCAAGAGCCCACTTGGCAGGTGTCATTTTCTAGGGCGCGTTTGGGCCTCCGATGTCAGCCATGTTTGGAGGAGGGGGCAGCTTTGGTCTGGGAGAAATCCTCGTCCTTATGGAATTTTTGTAGGCAAAAACCCCGCATGGGCCGCAGGCAAGTTAGGCACGTTGACTCCGAAAGGAGGCACTTTTCCCCAAGAAGCCAAACTCAAGAACCCTCAATGCAGATGTCATTTTGTGGGGCGCGTTTGGGCCTCTGATGGCAGCCAGGTTTGGAGGAGGGGGCAGCTTTGGTCTGGGAGAAATCCTCGTCCTTATGGAATTTTTGTAGTCTAAAGCCCAGCACGGGCCGCAGGCTAGTTAGGCAAGTTGGCTTTGAAAGGAGGCACTTTTCCGCAAGAAGCCAAACTCAAGAGCCCACTTGGCAGATGTCATTTTGTAGGGCGCGTTTGGGCCTCCGATGGCAGCCAGGTTTGGAAGAGGGGGCAGCTTTGGTCTGGGAGAAATCCTCGTCCTTATGGAATTTTTGTAGGCAAAAGCCCAGGACGGGCCGCAGGCAAGTTGGCTTTGAAAGGAGGCACTTCCACCCAAGAAGCCAAACTCAAGAGCCCACTTGGCAGGTGTCATTTTGTAGGGCACGTTTGGGCCTCCGATGGCAGCCAGGTTTGGAGGAGGGGGCAGTTTTGGTCTATGAGAAATCCTCGTCCTTCTGGAATTTTTGTAGGCAAAAGCCCTGCATGGGCCGCAGGCAAGTTGACTCCGAAAGGAGGCACTTTTCCCCAGGAAGCCAAACTCAAGAACCCTCAATGCAGGTGTCATTTTGTGGGGCGCGTTTGGGCCTCCGATGGCAGCCAGGTTTGGAGGAGGGGGCAGCTTTGGTCTGGGAGAAATCCTCGTCCTTATGGAATTTTTGTAGGCAAAAGCCCAGGACGGGCCGCAGGCAAGTTGGCTTTGAAAGGAGGTACTTCCACCCAAGAAGCCAAACTCAAGAGCCCACTTGGCAGATGTCATTTTGTAGGGCACGTTTCGGCCTCCGATGGCAGCCAGGTTTGGAGGAGGGGGCAGCTTTGGTCTGGGAGAAATCCTCGTCCTTATGGAATTTTTGGAGGCAAAAGCCCTGCAAGTTGACTCAGAAAGGAGGCACTTTTCCCCAAGAAGCCAAACTCAAGAGCCGGCTTGGCAGATGTCATTTTGTAGGGCGCGTTTGGGCCTCCGATGGCAGCCAGGTTTGGCGGAGGGGGCAGCTTTGGTCTGGGAGAAATCCTCGTCCTTATGGAATTTTTGTAGGCAAAAGCCCTGCATGGGCCGCCGGCAAGTTGACTCCGAAAGGAGGCAATTTTCCCCAAGAAGCCAAACTCAAGAGCCCACTTGGCAGGTGTCATTTTGTAGGGCGCGTTTGGGCCTCCGATGTCAGCCAGGTTTGGAGGAGGGGGCAGCTTTGGTCTGGGAGAAATCCTCGTCCTTATGGAATTTTTGGAGGCAAAAGCCCTGCATGAGCCGCAGGCAAGTTGACTCCGAAAGGAGGCACTTTTCCCCAGAAAGCCAAACTCAAGAGCCCACTTGGCAGATGTCATTTTGTAGGGCGCGTTTGGGCCTCCGATGGCAGCCAGGTTTGGAGGAGGGGGCAGCTTTGGTCTGGGAGGAATCCTCGTCCTTATGGAATTTTTGTAGCAAAAGCCCGGGACGGGACGCAGGCAAGTTGGTTTTGAAAGGAGTCACTTTACCCCAAGAAGCCAAACTCAAGAGCCCACTTGGCAGGTGTCATTTTCTAGGGCGCGTTTGGGCCTCCGATGTCAGCCAGGTTTGGAGGAGGGGGCAGCTTTGGTCTGGGAGAAATCCTCGTCCTTATGGAATTTTTGTAGTCTAAAGCCCAGCACGGGCCGCAGGCTAGTTAGGCAAGTTGGCTTTGAAAGGAGGCACATTTCCGCAAGAAGCCAAACTCAAGAGCCCACTTGGCAGATGTCATTTTGTAGGGCGGGTTTGGGCCTCCGATGGCAGCCAGGTTTGGAGGAGGGGGCAGCTTTGGTCTGGGAGAAACCCTCGTCCTTATGGAATTTTTGGAGGGAAAAGCCCTGCATGGGCCGCCGGCAAGTTGACTCCGAAAGGAGGCACTTTTCCCCAAGAAGCCAAACTCAAGAGCCCGCTTGGCAGATGTCATTTTGTAGGGCGCGTTTGGGCCTCCGATGGCAGCCAGGTTTGGAGGAGGGGGCAGCTTTGGTCTGGGAGGAATCCTCGTCCTTATGGAATTTTTGTATCAAAAGCCCGGGACGGGACGCAGGCAAGTTGGTTTTGAAAGGAGTCACTTTTCCCCAAGAAGCCAAACTCAAGAGCCCACTTGGCAGGTGTCATTTTCTAGGGCGCGTTTGGGCCTCCGATGTCAGCCAGGTTTGGAGGAGGGGGCAGCTTTGGTCTGGGAGAAATCCTCGTCCTTATGGAATTTTTGTAGTCTAAAGCCCAGCACGGGCCGCAGGCTAGTTAGGCAAGTTGGCTTTGAAAGGAGGCACTTTTCCGCAAGAAGCCAAACTCAAGAGCCCACTTGGCAAATGTCATTTTGTAGGGCGCGTTTGGGCCTCCGATGGCAGCCAGGTTTGGAGGAGGGGGCAGCTTTGGTCTGGGAGAAATCCTCGTCCTTATGGAAATTTGTAGGCAAAAGCCCAGGACGGGCCGCAGGCAAGTTGGCTTTGAAAGGAGGTACTTCCACCCAAGAAGCCAAACTCAAGAGTCCACTTGGCAGTTGTCATTTTGTAGGGCACGTTTGGGCCTCCGATGGCAGCCAGGTTTGGAGGAGGGGGCAGCTTTGGTCTGGGAGAAATCCTCGTCCTTATGGAATTTTTGTCGGCAAAAGCCCTGCATTTGCCGCAGGCTAGTTGACTCCGAAAGGAGGAACTTTTCCCCAGAAAGCCAAACTCAAGAGCCCACTTGGCAGATGTCATTTTGTAGGGCGCGTTTGGGCCTCCGATGGCAGCCAGGTTTGGAGGAGGGGGCAGCTTTGGTCTGGGAGGAATCCTCGTCCTTATGGAATTTTTGTAGCAAAAGCCCGGGACGGGACGCAGGCAAGTTGGTTTTGAAAGGAGTCACTTTTCCCCAAGAAGCCAAACTCAAGAGCCCACTTGGCAGGTGTCATTTTGTAGGGCGCGTTTGGGCCTCCGATGGCAGCCAGGTTTGGAGGAGGGGGCAGCTTTGGTCTGGGAGAAATCCTCGTCCTTATGGAATTTTTGTAGTCAAAAACCCCGCATGGGCCGCAGGCAAGTTAGGCATGTTGGCTTTGAAAGGAGGCACTTTTCCCCAAGAAGCCAAACTCAAGAACCCACAATGCAGATGTCATTTTGTAGGGCGCGTTTGGGCCTCCGATGGCAGCCAGGTTTGGAGGAGGGGGCAGCTTTGGTCTGGGAGAAATCCTCGTCCTTCTGGAATTTTTGTAGCAAAAGCCCCGCATGGGCCGCAGGCAAGTTAGGCAAGTTGGCTCCGAAAGGAGGCACTTTTCCCCAAGAAGCCAAACTCAAGAACCCTCAATGCAGATGTCATTTTGTGGGGCGCGTTTGGGCCTCCGATGGCAGCCAGGTTTGGAGGAGGGGGCAGCTTTGGTCTGGGAGAAATCCTCGTCCTTATGGAATTTTTGTAGTCTAAAGCCCAGCACGGGCTGCAGGCAAGTTGGCTTTGAAAGGAGGCACTTTCCCCCAAGAAGCCAAACTCAGGAGCCCACTTGGCAGATGTCATTTTGTAGGGCGCGTTTGGGCCTCCGATGGCAGCCAGGTTTGGAGGAGGGGGCAGCTTTGGTCTGGGAGAAATCCTCGTCCTTATGGAATTTTTGTAGGCAAAAGCCCAGAATGGGCTGCAGGTTACTTAGGCAAGTTGGCTTTGAAAGGAGGCACTTTTCCGCAAGAAGCGAAACTCAAGAGCCCACTTGGCAGATGTCATTTTGTAGGGCGCGTTTGGGCCTCCGATGGCAGCCAGGTTTGGAGGAGGGGGCAGCTTTGGTCTGGGAGAAATCCTCGTCCTTATGGAATTTTTGGAGGCAAAAGCCCAGGACGGGCCGCAGGCAAGTTGGCTTTGAAAGGAGGCACATCCACCCAAGAAGCCAAACTCAAGAGCCCACTTGGCAGATGTCATTTTGTAGGGCACGTTTGGGCCTCCGATGGCAGCCAGGTTTGGAGGAGGGGGCAGCTTTGGTCTGGGAGGAATCCTCGTCCTTATGGAATTTTTGTAGCAAAAGCCCGGGACGGGACACAGGCAAGTTGGTTTTGAAAGGAGTCACTTTTCCCCAAGAAGCCAAACTCAAGAGCCCACTTGGCAGGTGTCATTTTGTAGGGCGCGTTTGGGCCTCCGATGGCAGCCAGGTTTGGAGGAGGGGGCAGCTTTGGTCTGGGAGAAATCCTCGTCCTTATGGAATTTTTGTAGGCAAAAGCCCAGGACGGGCCGCAGGCAAGTTAGGCAAGTTGGCTCCGAAAGGAGGCACTTTTCCCCAAGAAGCCAAACTCAAGAACCCTCAATGCAGATGTCATTTTGTGGGGCGCGTTTGGGCCTCCGATGGCAGCCAGGTTTGGAGGAGGGGGCAGCTTTGGTCTGGGAGAAATCCTCGTCCTTATGGAATTTTTGTAGTCTAAAGCCCAGCACGGGCCGCAGGCTAGTTAGGCAAGTTGGCTTTGAAAGGAGGCACTTTTCCGCAAGAAGCCAAACTCAAGAGCCCACTTTTCAAATGTCATTTTGTAGGGCGCGTTTGGGCCTCCGATGGCAGCCAGGTTTGGCGGAGGGGGCAGCTTTGGTCTGGGAGGAATCCTCGTCCTTATGGAATTTTTGTAGCAAACGTCCGGGACGGGACGCAGGCAAGTTGGTTTTGAAAGGAGTCACTTTTCCCCAAGAAGCCAAACTCAAGAGCCCACTTGGCAGATGTCATTTTGTAGGGCGCGTTTGGGCCTCCGATGGCAGCCAGGTTTGGAGGAGGGAGCAGCTTTGGTCTGGGAGAAATCCTCGTCCTTATGGAATTTTTGTAGGCAAAAGCCCAGGACGGGCCGCAGGCAAGTTAGGCAAGTTGGCTTTGAAAGGAGGCACTTTTCCCCAAGAAGCCAAACTCAAGAACCCTCAATGCAGATGTCATTTTGTAGGGCGCGTTTGGGCCTCCGATGGCAGCCAGGTTTGGAGGAGGGGGCAGCTTTGGTCTGGGAGAAATCCTCGTCCTTCTGGAATTTTTGTACTCAAAAGCCCAGGACGGGCCGCAGGCAAGTTAGGCAAGTTGGCTCCGAAAGGAGGCACTTTTCCCCAAGAAGCCAAACTCAAGGACCCACAATACAGATGTCATTTTGTAGGGCGCGTTTGGGCCTCCGATGGTAGCCAGGTTTGGAGGAGGGGGCAGCTTTCTTCTGGGAGAAATCCTCGTCCTTATGGAATTTTTGTAGGCAAAAGCCCAGGACGGGACGCAGGCAAGTTGGCTTTGAAAGGAGGCACTTTCCCCCAAGAAGCCAAACTCAAGAGCCCACTTGGCAGATGTCATTTTGTAGGGTGCGTTTGGGCCTCCGATGGCAGCCAGGTTTGGAGGAGGGGGCAGCTTTGGTCTGGGAGAAATCCTCGTCCTTATGGAATTTTTGTAGGCAAAAGCCCAGAATGGGCCGCAGGCTAGTTAGGCAAGTTGGCTTTGAAAGGAGGCACTTTTCCCAAAGAAGACAAACTCAAGAGCCCACTTGGCAGATGTCATTTTGTAGGGCGCGTTTGGGCCTCCGATGGCAGCCAGGTTTGGAGGAGGGGGCAGCTTTGGTCTGGGAGAAATCCTCGTCCTTCCGGAATTTTTGGAGGCAAAAGCCCAGGACGGGCCGCAGGCAAGTTGACTTTGAAAGGAGGCACTTCCACCCAAGAAGCCAAACTCAAGAGCCCACTTGGCAGATGTCATTTTGTAGGGCACGTTTGGGCCTCCGATGGCAGCCAGGTTTGGAGGAGGGGGCAGCTTTGGTCTGGGAGAAATCCTCGTCCTTATGGAATTTTTGTAGGCAAAAGCCCTGCATGAGCCGCAGGCAAGTTGACTCCGAAAGGAGGCACTTTTCCCCAGAAAGCCAAACTCAAGAGCCCACTTGGCAGATGTCATTTTGTAGGGCGCGTTTGGGCCTCCGATGGCAGCCAGGTTTGGAGGAGGGGGCAGCTTTGGTCTGGGAGGAATCCTCGTCCTTATGGAATTTTTGTAGCAAAAGCCCGGGACGGGACGCAGGCAAGTTGGTTTTGAAAGGAGTCACTTTTCCCCAAGAAGCCAAACTCAAGAGCCCACTTGGCAGGTGTCATTTTGTAGGGCGCGTTTGGGCCTCCGATGGCAGCCAGGTTTGGAGGAGGGGGCAGCTTTGGTCTGGGAGAAATCCTCGTCCTTATGGAATTTTTGTAGTCTAAAGCCCAGCACGGGCCGCAGGCAAGTTAGGCAAGTTGGCTTTGAAAGGAGGCACTTTTCCCCAAGAAGCCAAACTCAAGAACCCTCAATGCAGATGTCATTTTGTGGGGCGCGTTTGGGCCTCCGATGGCAGCCAGGTTTGGAGGAGGGGGCAGCTTTGGTCTGGGAGAAATCCTCGTCCCTATGGAATTTTTGTAGTCTAAAGCCCAGCACGGGCTGCAGGCAAGCTGGCTTCGAAAGGAGGCACTTTCCCCCAAGAAGCCAAACTCAGGAACCCACTTGGCAGATGTCATTTTGTAGGGCGCGTTTGGGCCACCGATGGCAGCTAGGTTTGGAGGAGGGGGCAGCTTTGGTCTGGGAGAAATCCTCGTCCTTATGGAATTTTTGTCGGCAAAAGCCCTGCATGGGCCGCAGGCAAGTTGACTCCGAAAGGAGGCACTTTTCCCCAAGAAGCCAAACTCAAGAGCCCACTTGGCAGATGTCATTTTGTAGGGCGCGTTTGGGCCTCCGATGTCAGCCAGGTTTGGAGGAGGGGGCAGCTTTGGTCTGGGAGGAATCCTCGTCCTTATGGAATTTTTGTAGCAAAAGCCCGGGACGGGACACAGGCAAGTTGGTTTTGAAAGGAGTCACTTTTCCCCAAGAAGCCAAACTCAAGAGCCCACTTGGCAGGTGTCATTTTGTAGGGCACGTTTGGGCCTCCGATGGCAGCCAGGTTTGGAGGAGGGGGCAGCTTTGGCCTGGGAGAAATCCTCGTCCTTCTGGAATTTTTGGAGGCAAAAGCCCAGGACGGGCCGCAGGCAAGTTAGGTAAGTTGGCTCCGAAAGGAGGCACTTTTCCCCAAGAAGCCAAACTCAAGAACCCTCAATGCAGATGTCATTTTGTGGGGCGCGTTTGGGCCTCTGATGGCAGCCAGGTTTGGAGGAGGGGGCAGCTTTGGTCTGGGAGAAATCCTCGTCCTTATGGAATTTTCGTAGTCTAAAGCCCAGCACGGGCCGCAGGCTAGTTAGGCAAGTTGGCTTTGAACGGAGGCACTTTTCCGCAAGAAGCCAAACTCAAGAGCCCACTTGGCAGATGTCATTTTGTAGGGCGCGTTTGGGCCTCCGATGGCAGCCAGGTTTGGAGGAGGGGGCAGCTTTGGTCTGGGAGAAATCCTCGTCCTTATGGAATTTTTGTAGGCAAAAGCCCTGCATGGGCCGCAGGCAGGTTGACTCCGAAAGGAGGCACTTTTCCCCAGGAAGCCAAACTCAAGAACTCTCAATGCAGGTGTCATTTTGTGGGGCGCGTTTGGGCCTCCGATGGCAGCCAGGTTTGGAGGAGGGGGCAGCTTTGGTCTGGGAGAAATCCTCGTCCTTCTGGAATTTTTGGAGGCAAAAGCCCAGGACGGGCCGCAGGCAAGTTAGGCAAGTTGGCTCCGAAAGGAGGCACTTTTCCCCAGAAAGCCAAACTCAAGAGCACACTTGGCAGATGTCATTTTGTGGGGCGCGTTTGGGCCTCTGATGGCAGCCAGGTTTGGAGGAGGGGGCAGCTTTGGTCTGGGAGAAATCCTCGTCCTTCTGGAATTTTTGTAGGCAAAAGCCCGCGACGGGACACAGGCAAGTTGGTTTTGAAAGGAGTCACTTTTCCCCAAGAAGCCAAACTCAAGAGCCCACTTGGCAGGTGTCATTTTGTAGGGCACGTTTGGGCCTCCGATGGCAGCCAGGTTTGGAGGAGGGGGCAGCTTTGGCCTGGGAGAAATCCTCGTCCTTCTGGAATTTTTGGAGGCAAAAGCCCAGGACGGGCCGCAGGCAAGTTAGGCAAGTTGGCTCCGAAAGGAGGCACTTTTCCCCAAGAAGCCAAACTCAAGAACCCTCAATGCAGATGTCATTTTGTGGGGCGCGTTTGGGCCTCTGATGGCAGCCAGGTTTGGAGGAGGGGGCAGCTTTGGTCTGGGAGAAATCCTCGTCCTTATGGAATTTTTGTAGTCTAAAGCCCAGCACGGGCCGCAGGCTAGTTAGGCAAGTTGGCTTTGAACGGAGGCACTTTTCCGCAAGAAGCCAAACTCAAGAGCCCACTTGGCAGATGTCATTTTGTAGGGCGCGTTTGGGCCTCCGATGGCAGCCAGGTTTGGAGGAGGGGGCAGCTTTGGTCTGGGAGAAATCCTCGTCCTTATGGAATTTTTGTAGGCAAAAGCCCAGGACGGGCCGCAGGCAAGTTGGCTTTGAAAGGAGGCACTTCCACCCAAGAAGCCAAACTCAAGAACCCTCAATGCAGATGTCATTTTGTAGGGCGCGTTTGGGCCTCCGATGGCAGCCAGGTTTGGAGGAGGGGGCAGCTTTGGTCTGGGAGAAATCCTCGTCCTTATGGAATTTTTGTAGGCAAAAGCCCTGCATGGGCCGCAGGCAAGTTGACTCCGAAAGGAGGCACTTTTCCCCAGGAAGCCAAACTCAAGAACTCTCAATGCAGGTGTCATTTTGTGGGGCGCGTTTGGGCCTCCGATGGCAGCCAGGTTTGGAGGAGGGGGCAGCTTTGGTCTGGGAGAAATCCTCGTCCTTCTGGAATTTTTGGAGGCAAAAGCCCAGGACGGGCCGCAGGCAAGTTAGGCAAGTTGGCTCCGAAAGGAGGCACTTTTCCCCAAGAAGCCAAACTCAAGAGCCCACTTGGGAGGTGTCATTTTGTAGGGCGCGTTTGGGCCTCCGATGGCAGCCAGGTTTGGAGGAGGGGGCAGCTTTGGTCTGGGAGAAATCCTCGTCCTTATGGAATTTTTGTTGGCAAAAGCCCACGACTGTCCGCAGGCAAGTTAGGCAAGTTGGCTATGAAAGGAGGCACTTTTCCCCAAGAAGCGAAACTCAAGAACCCACTTGGCAGATGTCATTTTGTAGGGCGCGTTTGGGCCTCCGATGGCAGCCAGGTTTGGAGGAGGGGGCAGCTTTGGTCTGGGAGAAATCCTCGTCCTTATGGAATTTTTGTAGGCAAAAGCCCAGGACGGGCCGCAGGCAAGTTAGGCAAGTTGGCTTTGAAAGGAGGCACTTTTCCCCAAGAAGCCAAACTCAAGAACCCACAATGCAGATGTCCTTTTGTAGGGCGCGTTTGGGCCTCTGATGGCAGCCAGGTTTGGAGGAGGGGGCAGCTTTGGTCTGGGAGAAATCCTCGTCCTTCTGGAATTTTTGTACTCAAAAGCCCAGGACGGGCCGCAGGCAAGTTGTCTTTGAAAGGAGGCACTTTCCCCCAAGAAGCCAAACTCAAGAGCCCACTTGGCAGGTGTCATTTTGTAGGGCGCGTTTGGGCCTCCGATGGCAGCCAGGTTTGGAGGAGGGGGCAGCTTTGGTCTGGGAGAAATCCTCGTCCTTATGGAATTTTTGTCGGCAAAAGCCCTGCATGGGCCGCCGGCAAGTTGACTCCGAAAGGAGGCACTTTTCCCCAAGAAGCCAAACTCAAGAGCCCACTTGGCAGATGTCATTTTGTAGGGCGCGTTTGGGCCTCCGATGGCAGCCAGGTTTGGAGGAGGGGGCAGCTTTGGTCTGGGAGAAATCCTCGTCCTTATGGAATTTTTGTAGGCAAAAGCCCAGGACGGGCCGCAGGCAAGTTGGCTTTGAAAGGAGGCACTTCCACCCAAGAAGCCAAACTCAAGAACCCTCAATGCAGATGTCATTTTGTAGGGCGCGTTTGGGCCTCCGATGGCAGCCAGGTTTGGAGGAGGGGGCAGCTTTGGTCTGGGAGAAATCCTCGTCCTTATGGAATTTTTGTAGGCAAAAGCCCTGCATGGGCCGCAGGCAAGTTGACTCCGAAAGGAGGCACTTTTCCCCAGGAAGCCAAACTCAAGAACTCTCAATGCAGGTGTCATTTTGTGGGGCGCGTTTGGGCCTCCGATGGCAGCCAGGTTTGGAGGAGGGGGCAGCTTTGGTCTGGGAGAAATCCTCGTCCTTCTGGAATTTTTGGAGGCAAAAGCCCAAGACGGGCCGCAGGCAAGTTAGGCAAGTTGGCTCCGAAAGGAGGCACTTTTCCCCAAGAAGCCAAACTCAAGAGCACACTTGGCAGATGTCATTTTGTGGGGCGCGTTTGGGCCTCCGATGGCAGCCAGGTTTGGAGGAGGGGGCAGCTTTGGTCTGGGAGAAATCCTCGTCCTTATGGAATTTTTGTAGGCAAAAGACCAGGACGGGCCGCAGGCAAGTTGACTCCGAAAGGAGGCACTTTTCCCCAAGAAGCCAAACTCAAGAGCCCACTTGGGAGGTGTCATTTTGTAGGGCGCGTTTGGGCCTCCGATGGCAGCCAGGTTTGGAGGAGGGGGCAGCTTTGGTCTGGGAGAAATCCTCGTCCTTATGGAATTTTTGTTGGCAAAAGCCCACGACTGTCCGCAGGCAAGTTAGGCAAGTTGGCTATGAAAGGAGGCACTTTTCCCCAAGAAGCGAAACTCAAGAACCCACTTGGCAGATGTCATTTTGTAGGGCGCGTTTGGGCCTCCGATGGCAGCCAGGTTTGGAGGAGGGGGCAGCTTTGGTCTGGGAGAAATCCTCGTCCTTATGGAATTTTTGTAGGCAAAAGCCCAGGACGGGCCGCAGGCAAGTTAGGCAAGTTGGCTTTGAAAGGAGGCACTTTTCCCCAAGAAGCCAAACTCAAGAACCCACAATGCAGATGTCCTTTTGTAGGGCGCGTTTGGGCCTCTGATGGCAGCCAGGTTTGGAGGAGGGGGCAGCTTTGGTCTGGGAGAAATCCTCGTCCTTCTGGAATTTTTGTACTCAAAAGCCCAGGACGGGCCGCAGGCAAGTTGGCTTTGAAAGGAGGCACTTTCCCCCAAGAAGCCAAACTCAAGAGCCCACTTGGCAGGTGTCATTTTGTAGGGCGCGTTTGGGCCTCCGATGGCAGCCAGGTTTGGAGGAGGGGGCAGCTTTGGTCTGGGAGAAATCCTCGTCCTTATGGAATTTTTGTCGGCAAAAGCCCAGAATGGGCCGCCGGCGAGTTGACTCCGAAAGGAGGCACTTTTCCCCAAGAAGCCAAACTCAAGAGCCCACTTGGCAGATGTCATTTTGTAGGGCGCGTTTGGGCCTCCGATGGCAGCCAGGTTTGGAGGAGGGGGCAGCTTTGGTCTGGGAGAAATCCTCGTCCTTATGGAATTTTTGTAGGCAAAAGCCCAGGACGGGCCGCAGGCAAGTTAGGCAAGTTGGCTTTGAAAGGAGGCACTTTTCCCCAAGAAGCCAAACTCAGGAACCCACAATGCAGATGTCCTTTTGTAGGGTGCGTTTGGGCCTCTGATGGCAGCCAGGTTTGGAGGAGGGGGCAGCTTTGGTCTGGGAGAAATCCTCGTCCTTCTGGAATTTTTGTACTCAAAAGCCCAGGACGGGCCGCAGGCAAGTTAGGCATTTTGGCTCCGAAAGGAAGCACTTTTCCCCAAGAACCCAAACTCAAGAACCCTCAATGCAGATGTCATTTTGTAGGGCGCATTTGGGCCTCCGATGGCAGCCAGGTTTGGAGGAGGGGGCAGCTTTGTTCTGGGAGAAATCCTCGTCCTTATGGAATTTTTGTAGGCACAAGCCCAGGACGGGCCGCAGGCAAGTTGGCTTTGAAAGGAGGCACTTTCCCCCAAGAAGCCAAACTCAAGAGCCCACTTGGCAGGTGTCATTTTGTAGGGCGCGTTTGGGCCTCCGATGGCAGCCAGGTTTGGAGGAGGGGGCAGCTTTGGTCTGGGAGAAATCCTCGTCCTTATGGAATTTTTGTAGGCAAAAGCCCTGCATGGGCCGCAGGCAAGTTGACTCCGAAAGGAGGCACTTTTCCCCAAGAAGCCAAACTCAAGAGCCCACTTGGCAGATGTCATTTTGTAGGGCGCGTTTGGGCCTCCGATGGCAGCCAGGTTTGGAGGAGGGGGCAGCTTTGGTCTGGGAGAAATCCTCGTCCTTCTGGAATTTTTGTACTCAAAAGCCCAGGACGGGCCGCAGGCAAGTTAGGCAAGTTGGCTCCGAAAGGAGTCACTTTTCCCCAAGAAGCCAAACTCAAGAGCACACTTGGCAGATGTCATTTTGTGGGGCGCGTTTGGGCCTCTGATGGCAGCCAGGTTTGGAGGAGGGGGCAGCTTTGGTCTGGGAGAAATCCTCGTCCTTATGGAATTTTTGTAGGCAAAAGACCAGGACGGGCCGCAGGCAAGTTGACTCCGAAAGGAGGCACTTTTCCCCAAGAAGCCAAACTCAAGAGCCCACTTGGGAGGTGTCATTTTGTAGGGCGCGTTTGGGCCTCCGATGGCAGCCAGGTTTGGAGGAGGGGGCAGCTTTGGTCTGGGAGAAATCCTCGTCCTTATGGAATTTTTGTTGGCAAAAGCCCACGACTGTCCGCAGGCAAGTTAGGCAAGTTGGCTATGAAAGTAGGCACTTTTCCCCAAGAAGCGAAACTCAAGAACCCACTTGGCAGATGTCATTTTGTAGGGCGCGTTTGGGCCTCCGATGGCAGCCAGGTTTGGAGGAGGGGGCAGCTTTGGTCTGGGAGAAATCCTCGTCCTTATGGAATTTTTGTAGGCAAAAGCCCAGGACGGGCCGCAGGCAAGTTAGGCAAGTTGGCTTTGAAAGGAGGCACTTTTCCCCAAGAAGCCAAACTCAAGAACCCACAATGCAGATGTCCTTTTGTAGGGCGCGTTTAGGCCTCTGATGGCAGCCAGGTTTGGAGGAGGGGGCAGCTTTGGTCTGGGAGAAATCCTCGTCCTTCTGGAATTTTTGTACTCAAAAGCCCAGGACGGGCCGCAGGCAAGTTGGCTTTGAAAGGAGGCACTTTCCCCCAAGAAGCCAAACTCAAGAGCCCACTTGGCAGGTGTCATTTTGTAGGGCGCGTTTGGGCCTCCGATGGCAGCCAGGTTTGGAGGAGGGGGCAGCTTTGGTCTGGGAGAAATCCTCGTCCTTATGGAATTTTTGTCGGCAAAAGCCCTGCATGGGCCGCAGGCAAGTTGACTCCGAAAGGAGGCACTTTTCCCCAAGAAGCCAAACTCAAGAGCCCACTTGGCAGATGTCATTTTGTAGGGCGCGTTTGGGCCTCCGATGGCAGCCAGGTTTGGAGGAGGGGGCAGCTTTGGTCTGGGAGGAATCCTCGTCCTTATGGAATTTTTGTAGCAAAAGCCCGGGACGGGACACAGGCAAGTTGGTTTTGAAAGGAGTCACTTTTCCCCAAGAAGCCAAACTCAAGAGCCCACTTGGCAGGTGTCATTTTCTAGGGTGCGTTTGGGCCTCCGATGGCAGCCAGGTTTGGAGGAGGGGGCAGCTTTGGCCTGGGAGAAATCCTCGTCCTTCTGGAATTTTTGTAGGCAAAAGCCCAGGACGGGCCGCAGGCAAGTTAGGCAAGTTGGCTCCGAAAGGAGGCACTTTTCCCCAAGAAGCCAAACTCAAGAACCCTCAATGCAGATGTCATTTTGTGGGGCGCGTTTGGGCCTCTGATGGCAGCCAGGTTTGGAGGAGGGGGCAGCTTTGGTCTGGGAGAAATCCTCGTCCTTATGGAATTTTTGTAGTCTAAAGCCCAGCACGGGCCACAGGCTAGTTAGGCAAGTTGGCTTTGAACGGAGGCACTTTTCCGCAAGAAGCCAAACTCAAGAGCCCACTTGGCAGATGTCATTTTGTAGGGCGCGTTTGGGCCTCCGATGGCAGCCAGGTTTGGAGGAGGGGGCAGCTTTGGTCTGGGAGAAATCCTCGTCCTTATGGAATTTTTGTAGGCAAAAGCCCAGCACGGGCCGCAGGCAAGTTGGCTTTGAAAGGAGGCACTTCCACCCAAGAAGCCAAACTCAAGAACCCTCAATGCAGATGTCATTTTGTAGGGCGCGTTTGGGCCTCCGATGGCAGCCAGGTTTGGAGGAGGGGGCAGCTTTGGTCTGGGAGAAATCCTCGTCCTTATGGAATTTTTGTAGGCAAAAGCCCTGCATGGGCCGCAGGCAAGTTGACTCCGAAAGGAGGCACTTTTCCCCAGGAAGCCAAACTCAAGAACTCTCAATGCAGGTGTCATTTTGTGGGGCGCGTTTGGGCCTCCGATGGCAGCCAGGTTTGGAGGAGGGGGCAGCTTTGGTCTGGGAGAAATCCTCGTCCTTCTGGAATTTTTGGAGGCAAAAGCCCAGGACGGGCCGCAGGCAAGTTAGGCAAGTTGGCTCCGAAAGGAGGCACTTTTCCCCAAGAAGCCAAACTCAAGAGCACACTTGGCAGATGTCATTTTGTGGGGCGCGTTTGGGCCTCTGATGGCAGCCAGGTTTGGAGGAGGGGGCAGCTTTGGTCTGGGAGAAATCCTCGTCCTTATGGAATTTTTGTAGGCAAAAGACCAGGACGGGCCGCAGGCAAGTTGGCTCCGAATGGAGGTACTTTTCCCCAAGAAGCCAAACTCAAGAGCACACTTGGCAGATGTCATTTTGTGGGGCGCGTTTGGGCCTCTGATGGCAGCCAGGTTTGGAGGAGGGGGCAGCTTTGGTCTGGGAGAAATCCTCGTCCTTATGGAATTTTTGTAGGCAAAAGACCAGGACGGGCCGCAGGCAAGTTGACTCCGAAAGGAGGCACTTTTCCCCAAGAAGCCAAACTCAAGAGCCCACTTGGGAGGTGTCATTTTGTAGGGCGCGTTTGGGCCTCCGATGGCAGCCAGGTTTGGAGGAGGGGGCAGCTTTGGTCTGGGAGAAATCCTCGTCCTTATGGAATTTTTGTTGGCAAAAGCCCACGACTGTCCGCAGGCAAGTTAGGCAAGTTGGCTATGAAAGGAGGCACTTTTCCCCAAGAAGCGAAACTCAAGCACCCACTTGGCAGATGTCATTTTGTAGGGCGCGTTTGGGCCTCCGATGGCAGCCAGGTTTGGAGGAGGGGGCTGCTTTGGTCTGGGAGAAATCCTCGTCCTTATGGAATTTTTGTAGGCAAAAGCCGAGCACGGGCCGCAGGCTAGTTAGGCAAGTTGGCTCCGAAAGGAGGCACTTTTCCCCAAGAAGCCAAACTCAAGAGCCCACTTGGCAGGTGTCATTTTATAGGGCGCGTTTGGGCCTCCGATGGCAGCCAGGTTTGGAGGAGGGGGCAGCTTTGTTCTGGGAGAAATCCTCGTCCTTCTGGAATTTTTGGAGGCAAAAGCCCAGGACGGGCCGCAGGCAAGTTGGCTTTGAAAGGAGGCACTTCCACCCAAGAAGCCAAACTCAAGAGCCCACTTGGCAGATGTCATTTTGTAGGGCACGTTTGGGCCTCCGATGGCAGCCAGGTTTGGAGGAGGGGGCAGCTTTGGTCTGGGAGAAATCCTCGTCCTTATGGAATTTTTGTAGGCAAAAGCCCTGCATGGGCCGCCGGCGAGTTGACTCCGAAAGGAGGCACTTTTCCCCAAGAAGCCAAACTCAAGAGCCCACTTGGCAGATGTCATTTTGTAGGGCGCGTTTGGGCCTCCGATGGCAGCCAAGTTTGGAGGAGGGGGCAGCTTTGGTCTGGGAGGAATCCTCGTCCTTATGGAATTTTTGTAGCAAAAGCCCGGGACGGGACACAGGCAAGTTGGTTTTGAAAGGAGTCACTTTTCCCCAAGAAGCCAAACTCAAGAGCCCACTTGGCAGGTGTCATTTTCTAGGGCGCGTTTGGGCCTCCGATGGCAGCCAGGTTTGGAGGAGGGGGCAGCTTTGGCCTGGGAGAAATCCTCGTCCTTCTGGAATTTTTGGAGGCAAAAGCCCAGGACAGGCCCCAGGCAAGTTAGGCAAGTTGGCTCCGAAAGGAGGCACTTTTCCCCAAGAAGCCAAACTCAAGAACCCTCAATGCAGATGTCATTTTGTGGGGCGCGTTTGGGCCTCTGATGGCAGCCAGGTTTGGAGGAGGGGGCAGCTTTGGTCTGGGAGAAATCCTCGTCCTTATGGAATTTTTGTAGTCTAAAGCCCAGCACGGGCCGCAGGCAAGTTAGGCAAGTTGGCTTTGAACGGAGGCACTTTTCCGCAAGAAGCCAAACTCAAGAGCCCACTTGGCAGATGTCATTTTATAGGGCGCGTTTGGGCCTCCGATGGCAGCCAGGTTTGGAGGAGGGGGCAGCTTTGGTCTGGGAGAAATCCTCGTCCTTATGGAATTTTTGTAGGCAAAAGCCCAGGACGGGCCGCAGGCAAGTTGGCTTTGAAACGAGGCACTTCCACCCAAGAAGCCAAACTCAAGAGCCCACTTGGCAGGTGTCATTTTGTAGGGCACGTTTGGGCCTCCGATGGCAGCCAGGTTTGGAGGGGGGGGCAGCTTTGGTCTGGGAGAAATCCTCGTCCTTATGGAATTTTTGTAGGCAAAAGCCCTGCATGGGCCGCTGGCAAGTTGACTCCGAAAGGAGGCATTTTTCCCCAGGAAGCCAAACTCAAGAACCCTCAATGCAGGTGTCATTTTGTGGGGCGCGTTTGGGCCTCCGATGGCAGCCAGGTTTGGAGGAGGGGGCAGCTTTGGTCTGGGAGAAATCCTCGTCCTTATGGAATTTTTGTAGGCAAAAGCCCAGGACGGGCCGCAGGCAAGTTGGCTCCGAAAGGAGGCACTTTTCCCCAAGAAGCCAAACTCAAGAGCCCACTTGGCAGATGTCATTTTGTAGGGCGCGTTTGGGCCTCCGATGGCAGCCAGGTTTGGCGGAGGGGGCAGCTTTGGTCTGGGAGGAATCCTCGTCCTTATGGAATTTTTGTAGCAAAAGTCCGGGACGGGACGCCGGCAAGTTGGTTTTGAAAGGAGTCACTTTTCCCCAAGAAGCCAAACTCAAGAGCCCACTTGGCAGATGTCATTTTGTAGGGCGCGTTTGGGCCTCCGATGGCAGCCAGGTTTGGAGGAGGGGGCAGCTTTGGTCTGGGAGAAATCCTCGTCCTTATGGAATTTTTGTAGGCAAAAGCCCTGCATGGGCCGCAGGCAAGTTGACTCCGAAAGGAGGCACTTTTCCCCAGGAAGCCAAACTCAAGAGCCCACTTGGCAGATGTCATTTTGTAGGGCGCGTTTGGGCCTCCGATGGCAGCCAGGTTTGGAGGAGGGGGCAGCTTTGGTCTGGGAGAAATCCTCGTCCATATGGAATTTTTGAAGCAAAAGCCCTGCATGGGCCGCATTCAAGTTAGGCATGTTGGCTTTGAAAGGAGGCACTTTTCCGCAAGAAGCCAAACTCAAGAGCCCACTTGGCAGATGTCGTTTTGTAGGGCGCGTTTGGGCCTCCGATGGCAGCCAGGTTTGGAGGAGGAGGCAGCTTTGGTCTGGGAGAAATATTCCCTCTAATACTCGTCGTAACACTAAGCCTAACCCTCTCCCTATGCCTAAACCTAATCCTAACTCTAATGCTAACATTATTCCAAAACCCTAACCCAAAAACCAACCT
>NC_085074.1:5164296-5276796 GCF_963662255.1 Cinclus cinclus | reverse complement strand
GGGCGCGTTTGGGCCTCGGATGGCAGCCAGGTTTGGAGGAGGGGGCAGCTTTGGTCTGGGAGAAATCCTCGTCCTTATGGAATTTTTGTAGTCTAAAGCCCAGCACGGGCCGCAGGCTAGTTAGGCAAGTTGGCTTTGAAAGGAGGCACTTTTCCGCAAGAAGCCAATCTCAAGAGCCCACTTGGCAGATGTCATTTTGTAGGGCGCGTTTGGGCCTCCGATGGCAGCCAGGTTTGGAGGAGGGGGCAGCTTTGGTCTGGGAGAAATCCTCGTCCGTATGGAATTTTTGGAGGCAAAAACCCCACATGGGCCGCAGGCAAGTTAGGCAAGTTGACTCCGAAAGGAGGCACTTTTCCCCAAGAAGCCAAACTCAAGAGCCCACTTGGCAGATGTCATTTTGTGGGGCGCGTTTGGGCCTCGGATGGCAGCCAGGTTTGGAGGAGGGGGCAGCTTTGGTCTGGGAGAAATCCTCGTCCTTATGGAATTTTTGTAGGCAAAAGCCAAGGACCGGCCGCAGGCAAGTTGGCTTTGAAAGGAGGCACTTCCACCCAAGAAGCCAAACTCAAGAGCCCACTTGGCAGGTGTCATTTTGTAGGGCACGTTTGGGCCTCCGATGGCAGCCAGGTTTGGAGGAGGGGGCAGCTTTGGTCTGGGAGAAATCCTCGTCCTTCTGGAATTTTTGTAGGCAAAAGCCCTGCATGGGCCGCAGGCAAGTTGGCTCCGAAAGGAGGCACTTTTCCCCAGGAAGACAAACTCAAGAACCCTCAATGCAGGTGTCATTTTGTGGGGCGCGTTTGGGCCTCCGATGGCAGCCAGGTTTGGAGGAGGGGGCAGCTTTGGTCTGGGAGAAATCCTCCTCCTTCTGGAATTTTTGGAGGCAAAAGCCCAGGACGGGCCGCAGGCAAGTTAGGCAAGTTGGCTCCGAAAGGAGGCACTTTTCCCCAAGAAGCCAAACTCAAGAGCCCACTTGGCAGATGTCATTTTGTGGGGCGCATTTGGGCCTCTGATGGCAGCCAGGTTTGGAGGAGGGGGCAGCTTTGGTCTGGGAGAAATCCTCGTCCTTATGGAATTTTTGTAGGCAAAAGCCCAGGACGGGCCGCAGGCAAGTTGGCTTTGAAAGGAGGTACTTCCACCCAAGAAGCCAAACTCAAGAGCCCACTTGGCAGGTGTCATTTTGTCGGGCACGTTTGGGCCTCCGATGGCAGCCAGGTTTGGAGGAGGGGGCAGCTTTGGTCTGGGAGAAATCCTCATCCTTATGGAATTTTTGTAGGCAAAAGCCCAGGACGGGCCGCAGGCAAGTTGGCTTTGAAAGGAGGTACTTCCACCCAAGAAGCCAAACTCAAGAGCCCACTTGGCAGATGTCATTTTGTAGGGCACGTTTGGGCCTCCGATGGCAGCCAGGTTTGGAGGAGGGGGCAGCTTTGGTCTGGGAGAAATCCTCGTCCTTATGGAATTTTTGTAGCAAAAGCCCGGGACGGGACACAGGCAAGTTGGTTTTGAAAGGAGTCACTTTTCCCCAAGAAGCCAAACTCAAGAGCCCACTTGGCAGGTGTCATTTTGTAGGGCGCGTTTGGGCCTCCGATGGCAGCCAGGTTTGGAGGAGGGGGCAGCTTTGGCCTGGGAGAAATCCTCGTCCTTCTGGAATTTTTGGAGGCAAAAGCCCAGGACGGGCCGCAGGCAAGTTAGGCAAGTTGGCTCCGAAAGGAGGCACTTTTCCCCAAGAAGCCAAACTCAAGAGCCCACTTGGCAAATGTCATTTTGTAGGGTGCGTTTGGGCCTCCGATGGCAGTCAGGTTTGGAGGAGGGGGCAGCTTTGGTCTGGGAGAAATCCTCGTCCTTATGGAATTTTTGTAGCAAAAGCCCAGGACGGGCCGCAGTCAAGTTGGCTTTGAAAGGAGGCACTTCCACCCAAGAAGCCAAACTCAAGAGCCCACTTGGCAGGTGTCATTTTGTAGGGCACGTTTGGGCCTCCGATGGCAGCCAGGTTTGGAGGAGGGGGCAGCTTTGGTCTGGGAGAAATCCTCGTCCTTCTGGAATTTTTGTAGGCAAAAGCCCTGCATGGGCCGCAGGCAAGTTGACTCCGAAAGGAGGCACTTTTCCCCAGGAAGCCAAACTCAAGAACCCTCAATGCAGGTGTCATTTTGTGGGGCGCGTTTGGTCCTCCGATGGCAGCCAGGTTTGGAGGAGGGGGCAGCTTTGGTCTGGGAGAAATCCTCGTCCTTATGGAATTTTTGTAGGCAAAAGCCCAGCACAGGCCGCAGGCTAGTTAGGCAAGTTGGCTCCGAAAGGAGGCACTTTTCCCCAAGAAGCCAAACTCAAGAGCCCACTTGGCAGGTGTCATTTTGTAGGGCGCGTTTGGGCCTCCGATGGCAGCCAGGTTTGGAGGAGGGGGCAGCTTTGGTCTGGGAGAAATCCTCGTCCTTATGGAATTTTTGTACTCAAAAGCCCAGGACGGGCCGCAGGCAAGTTGGCTTTGAAAGGAGTCACTTTTCCCCAAGAAGCCAAACTCAAGAGCCCACTTGGCAGGTGTCATTTTGTAGGGCGCGTTTGGGCCTCCGATGGCAGCCAGGTTTGGAGGAGGGGGCAGCTTTGGTCTGGGAGAAATCCTCATCCTTATGGAATTTTTGTTGGCAAAAGCCCAGGACGGGCCGCAGGCAAGTTGGCTTTGAAAGGAGTCACTTTTCCCCAAGAAGCCAAACTCAAGAGCCCACTTGGCAGATGTCATTTTGTAGGGCGCGTTTGGGCCTCCGATGGCAGCCAGGTTTGGAGGAGGGAGCAGCTTTGGTCTGGGAGAAATCCTTGTCCTTCTGGAATTTTTGTAGGCAAAAGCCCAGGACGGGCCGCAGGCAAGTTAGGCAAGTTGGCTTTGAAAGGAGGCACTTTTCCCCAAGAAGCCAAACTCAAGAGCCCACTTGGCAGGTGTCATTTTGTAGGGCGCGTTTGGGCCTCCGATGGCAGCCAGGTTTGGAGGAGGGGGCAGCTTTGGTCTGGGAGAAATCCTCGTCCTTCTGGAATTTTTGTACTCAAAAGCCCAGGACGGGCCGCAGGCAAGTTAGGCAAGTTGGCTCCGAAAGGAGGCACTTTTCCCCAAGAAGCCAAACTCAAGAACCCACAATGCAGATGTCATTTTGTAGGGCGCGTTTGGGCCTCCGATGGCAGCCAGGTTTGGAGGAGGGGGCAGCTTTGTTCTGGGAGAAATCCTCGTCCTTATGGAATTTTTGTAGGCAAAAGCCCTGCATGGGCCGCCGTCAAGTTGACTCCGAAAGGAGGCACTTTTCCCCAGAAAGCCAAACTCAAGAGCCCACTTGGCAGATGTCATTTTGTAGGGCGCGTTTGGGCCTCCGATGGCAGCCAGGTTTGGAGGAGGGGGCAGCTTTGGTCTGGGAGGAATCCTCGTCCTTATGGAATTTTTGAAGCAAAAGCCCAGGACGGGACGCAGGCAAGTTGGTTTTGAAAGGAGTCACTTTTCCCCAAGAAGCCAAACTCAAGAGCCGAGTTGGCAGGTGTCATTTTGTAGGGCGCGTTTGGGCCTCCGATGTCAGCCAGGTTTGGAGGAGGGGGCAGCTTTGGTCTGGGAGAAATCCTCGTCCTTATGGAATTTTTGTAGGCAAAAACCCCACATGGGCCGCAGGCAAGTTAGGCAAGTTGACTCCGAAAGGAGGCACTTTTCCCCAAGAAGCCAAACTCAAGAGCCCACATGGCAGATGTCATTTTGTGGGGCGCGTTTGGGCCTCTGATGGCAGCCAGGTTTGGAGGAGGGGGCAGCTTTGGTCTGGGAGAAATCCTCGTCCTTATGGAATTTTTGTAGCAAAAGCCCAGGACGGGCCGCAGGCAAGTTGGCTTTGAAAGGAGGCACTTCCACCCAAGAAGCCAAACTCAAGAGCCCACTTGGCAGGTGTCATTTTGTAGGGCACGTTTGGGCCTCCGATGGCAGCCAGGTTTGGAGGAGGGGGCAGCTTTGGTCTGGGAGAAATCCTCGTCCTTCTGGAATTTTTGTAGGCAAAAGCCCTGCATGGGCCGCAGGCAAGTTGACTCCTAAAGGAGGCACTTTTCCCCAGGAAGCCAAACTCAAGAACCCTCAATGCAGGTGTCATTTTGTGGGGCGCGTTTGGTCCTCCGATGGCAGCCAGGTTTGGAGGAGGGGGCAGCTTTGGTCTGGGAGAAATCCTCGTCCTTATGGAATTTTTGTAGGCAAAAGCCCAGGACGGGCCGCAGGCAAGTTGGCTTTGAAAGGAGGTACTTCCACCCAAGAAGCCAAACTCAAGAGCCCACTTGGCAGATGTCATTTTGTAGGGCACGTTTGGGCCTCCGATGGCAGCCAGGTTTGGAGGAGGGGGCAGCTTTGGTCTGGGAGAAATCCTCGTCCTTCTGGAATTTTTGTAGGCAAAAGCCCTGCATGGGCCGCAGGCAAGTTGACTCCGAAAGGAGGCACTTTTCCCCAGGAAGCCAAACTCAAGAACCCTCAATGCAGGTGTCATTTTGTGGGGCGCGTTTGGTCCTCCGATGGCAGCCAGGTTTGGAGGAGGGGGCAGCTTTGGTCTGGGAGAAATCCTCGTCCTTATGGAATTTTTGTAGGCAAAAGCCCAGCACAGGCCGCAGGCTAGTTAGGCAAGTTGGCTCGGAAAGGAGGCACTTTTCCCCAAGAAGCCAAACTCAAGAGCCCACTTGGCAGGTGTCATTTTGTAGGGCGCGTTTGGGCCTCCGATGGCAGCCAGGTTTGGAGGAGGGGGCAGCTTTGGTCTGGGAGAAATCCTCGTCCTTATGGAATTTTTGTACTCAAAAGCCCAGGACAGGCCGCAGGCAAGTTGGCTTTGAAAGGAGTCACTTTTCCCCAAGAAGCCAAACTCAAGAGCCCACTTGGCAGATGTCATTTTGTAGGGCGCGTTTGGGCCTCCGATGGCAGCCAGGTTTGGAGGAGGGGGCAGCTTTGGTCTGGGAGAAATCCTCATCCTTATGGAATTTTTGTTGGCAAAAGCCCAGGACGGGCCGCAGGCAAGTTGGCTTTGAAAGGAGTCACTTTTCCCCAAGAAGCCAAACTCAAGAGCCCACTTGGCAGATGTCATTTTGTAGGGCGCGTTTGGGCCTCCGATGGCAGCCAGGTTTGGAGGAGGGAGCAGCTTTGGTCTGGGAGAAATCCTTGTCCTTCTGGAATTTTTGTAGGCAAAAGCCCAGGACGGGCCGCAGGCAAGTTAGGCAAGTTGGCTTTGAAAGGAGGCACTTTTCCCCAAGAAGCCAAACTCAAGAGCCCACTTGGCAGGTGTCATTTTGTAGGGCGCGTTTGGGCCTCCGATGGCAGCCAGGTTTGGAGGAGGGGGCAGCTTTGGTCTGGGAGAAATCCTCGTCCTTCTGGAATTTTTGTACTCAAAAGCCCAGGACGGGCCGCAGGCAAGTTAGGCAAGTTGGCTCCGAAAGGAGGCACTTTTCCCCAAGAAGCCAAACTCAAGAACCCACAATGCAGATGTCATTTTGTAGGGCGCGTTTGGGCCTCCGATGGCAGCCAGGTTTGGAGGAGGGGGCAGCTTTGTTCTGGGAGAAATCCTCGTCCTTATGGAATTTTTGTAGGCAAAAGCCCTGCATGGGCCGCCGGCAAGTTGACTCCGAAAGGAGGCACTTTTCCCCAGAAAGCCAAACTCAAGAGCCCACTTGGCAGATGTCATTTTGTAGGGCGCGTTTGGGCCTCCGATGGCAGCCAGGTTTGGAGGAGGGGGCAGCTTTGGTCTGGGAGGAATCCTCGTCCTTATGGAATTTTTGAAGCAAAAGCCCAGGACGGGACGCAGGCAAGTTGGTTTTGAAAGGAGTCACTTTTCCCCAAGAAGCCAAACTCAAGAGCCGAGTTGGCAGGTGTCAATTTGTAGGGCGCGTTTGGGCCTCCGATGTCAGCCAGGTTTGGAGGAGGGGGCAGCTTTGGTCTGGGAGAAATCCTCGTCCTTATGGAATTTTTGTAGGCAAAAACCCCACATGGGCCGCAGGCAAGTTAGGCAAGTTGACTCCGAAAGGAGGCACTTTTCCCCAAGAAGCCAAACTCAAGAGCCCACATGGCAGATGTCATTTTGTGGGGCGCGTTTGGGCCTCTGATGGCAGCCAGGTTTGGAGGAGGGGGCAGCTTTGGTCTGGGAGAAATCCTCGTCCTTATGGAATTTTTGTAGCAAAAGCCCAGGACGGGCCGCAGGCAAGTTGGCTTTGAAAGGAGGCACTTCCACCCAAGAAGCCAAACTCAAGAGCCCACTTGGCAGGTGTCATTTTGTAGGGCACGTTTGGGCCTCCGATGGCAGCCAGGTTTGGAGGAGGGGGCAGCTTTGGTCTGGGAGAAATCCTCGTCCTTCTGGAATTTTTGTAGGCAAAAGCCCTGCATGGGCCGCAGGCAAGTTGACTCCTAAAGGAGGCACTTTTCCCCAGGAAGCCAAACTCAAGAACCCTCAATGCAGGTGTCATTTTGTGGGGCGCGTTTGGTCCTCCGATGGCAGCCAGGTTTGGAGGAGGGGGCAGCTTTGGTCTGGGAGAAATCCTCGTCCTTATGGAATTTTTGTAGGCAAAAGACCAGGACGGGTCGCAGGCAAGTTGGCTTTGAAAGGAGGCACTTTTCCCCAAGAAGCCAAACTCAAGAGCCCACTTGGCAGATGTCATTTTGTAGGGCGCGTTTGGGCCTCTGATGGCAGCCAGGTTTGGAGGAGGGGGCAGCTTTGGTCTGGGAGAAATCCTCGTCCTTATGGAATTTTTGTAGGCAAAAGCCCAGCACAGGCCGCAGGCTAGTTAGGCAAGTTGGCTCCGAAAGGAGGCACTTTTCCCCAAGAAGCCAAACTCAAGAGCCCACTTGGCAGGTGTCATTTTGTAGGGCGCGTTTGGGCCTCCGATGGCAGCCAGGTTTGGAGGAGGGGGCAGCTTTGGTCTGGGAGAAATCCTCGTCCTTATGGAATTTTTGGAGGCAAAAGCCCTGCATGGGCCGCCGGCAAGTTGACTCCGAAAGGAGGCACTTTTCCCCAAGAAGCCAAACTCAAGAGCCCGCTTGGCAGATGTCATTTTGTAGGGCGCGTTTGGGCCTCCGATGGCAGCCAGGTTTGGCGGAGGGGGCAGCTTTGGTCTGGGAGGAATCCTCGTCCTTATGGAATTTTTGTAGCAATCGTCCGGGACGGGACGCAGGCAAGTTGGTTTTGAAAGGAGTAACTTTTCCCCAAGAAGCCAAACTCAAGAGCCCACTTGGCAGATGTCATTTTGTAGGGCGCGTTTGGGCCTCCGATGGCAGCCAGGTTTGGAGGAGGGAGCAGCTTTGGTCTGGGAGAAATCCTTGTCCTTCTGGAATTTTTGTAGGCAAAAGCCCAGGACGGGCCGCAGGCAAGTTAGGCAAGTTGGCTTTGAAAGGAGGCACTTTTCCCCAAGAAGCCAAACTCAAGAGCCCACTTGGCAGGTGTCATTTTGTAGGGCGCGTTTGGGCCTCCGATGGCAGCCAGGTTTGGAGGAGGGGGCAGCTTTGGTCTGGGAGAAATCCTCGTCCTTCTGGAATTTTTGTACTCAAAAGCCCAGGACGGGCCGCAGGCAAGTTAGGCAAGTTGGCTCCGAAAGGAGGCACTTTTCCCCAAGAAGCCAAACTCAAGAACCCACAATGCAGATGTCATTTTGTAGGGCGCGTTTGGGCCTCCGATGGCAGCCAGGTTTGGAGGAGGGGGCAGCTTTGGTCTGGGAAGAATCCTCGTCCTTATGGAATTTTTGTAGGCAAAAGCCCTGCATGGGCCGCCGGCAAGTTGACTCCGAAAGGAGGCAATTTTCCCCAAGAAGCCAAACTCAAGAGCCCACTTGGCAGGTGTCATTTTGTAGGGCGCGTTTGGGCCTCCGATGGCAGCCAGGTTTGGAGGAGGGGGCAGCTTTGGTCTGGGAGAAATCCTCGTCCTTATGGAATTTTTGTAGGCAAAACCCCTGCATGAGCCGCAGGCAAGTTGACTCCGAAAGGAGGCACTTTTCCCCAGAAAGCCAAACTCAAGAGCCCACTTGGCAGATGTCATTTTGTAGGGCGCGTTTGGGCCTCCGATGGCAGCCAGGTTTGGAGGAGGGGGCAGCTTTGGTCTGGGAGGAATCCTCGTCCTTATGGAATTTTTGTAGCAAAAGCCCAGGACGGGACGCAGGCAAGTTGGTTTTGAAAGGAGTCACTTTTCCCCAAGAAGCTAAACTCAAGAGCCGACTTGGCAGGTGTCATTTTGTAGGGCGCGTTTGGGCCTCCGATGTCAGCCAGGTTTGGAGGAGGGGGCAGCTTTGGTCTGGGAGAAATCCTCGTCCTTATGGAATTTTTGTAGGCAAAAACCCCACATGGGCCGCAGGCAAGTTAGACAAGTTGACTCCGAAAGGAGGCACTTTTCCCCAAGAAGCCAAACTCAAGAACCCTCGATGCAGATGTCATTTTGTGGGGCGCGTTTGGGCCTCCGATGGCAGCCAGGTTTGGAGGAGGGGGCAGCTTTGGTCTGGGAGAAATCCTCGTCCTTCTGGAATTTTTGTAGGCAAAAGCCCAGGACGGGCCGCAGGCAAGTTGGCTTTGAAAGGAGGTACTTCCACCCAGGAAGCCAAATTCAAGAGCCCACTTGGCAGATGTCATTTTGTAGGGCACGTTTCGGCCTCCGATGGCAGCCAGGTTTGGAGGAGGGGGCAGCTTTGGTCTGGGAGAAATCCTCGTCCTTATGGAATTTTTGTAGGCAAAAACCCCGCATGGGCCGCAGGCAAGTTAGGCAAGTTGCTTTGAAAGGAGGCACTTTTCCCCAATAAGCCAAACTCAAGAACTCACAATGCAGATGTCATTTTGTAGGGCGCATTTGGGCCTCCGATGGCAGCCAGGTTTGGAGGAGGGGGCAGCTTTGGTCTGGGAGAAATCCTCGTTCTTATGGAATTTTTGTAGCAAAAGCCCAGGATGGGCCGCAGGCAAGTTAGGCAAGTTGGCTCCGAAAGGAGGCACTTTTCCCCAAGAAGCCAAACTCAAGAGCCCACTTGGCAGATGTCATTTTGTAGGGCGCGTTTGGGCCTCCGATGGCAGCCAGGTTTGGAGGAGGGGGCAGCTTTGGTCTGGGAGAAATCCTCGTCCTTATGGAATTTTTGTAGGCAAAAGCCCAGGACGGGCCGCAGGCAAGTTGACTCCGAAAGGAGGCACTTTTCCCCAGGAAGCCAAACTCAAGAACCCTCAATGCAGGTGTCATTTTGTGGGGCGCGTTTGGGCCTCCGATGGCAGCCAGGTTTGGAGGAGGGGGCAGCTTTGGTCTGGGAGAAATCCTCGTCCTTCTGGAATTTTTGGAGGCAAAAGCCCAGGACGGGCCGCAGGCAAGTTAGGCAAGTTGGCTTTGAAAGGAGGCACTTTTCCCCAAGAAGCCAAACTCAAGAGCCCACTTGGCAGATGTCATTTTGTAGGGCGCGTTTGGGCCTCTGATGGCAGCCAGGTTTGGAGGAGGGGGCAGCTTTGGTCTGGGAGAAATCCTCGTCCTTATGGAATTTTTGTAGGCAAAAACCCCGCATGGGCCGCAGGCAAGTTAGGCAATTTGCTTTGAAAGGAGGCACTTTCCCCCAAGAAGCCAAACTCAAGAACCCACAATGCAGATGTCATTTTGTAGGGCGCGTTTGGGCCTCCGATGGCAGCCAGGTTTGGAGGAGGGGGCAGCTTTGGTCTGGGAGAAATCCTCGTCCTTATGGAATTTTTGTAGCAAAAGCCGAGGTTGGGCCGCAGGCAAGTTAGGCAAGTTGGCTCCGAAAGGAGGCACTTTTCCCCAAGAAGCCAAACTCAAGAGCCCACTTGGCAGATGTCATTTTGTAGGGCGCGTTTGGGCCTCCGATGGCAGCCAGGTTTGGAGGAGGGGGCAGCTTTGGTCTGGGAGAAATCCTCGTCCTTATGGAATTTTTGTAGGCAAAAGCCCAGGACGGGCCGCAGGCAAGTTGGCTTTGAAAGGAGGCACTTCCACCCAAGAGGCCAAACTCAAGAGCCCACTTGGCAGGTGTCATTTTGTAGGGCACGTTTGGGCCTCCAATGGCAGCCAGGTTTGGAGGAGGGGGCAGCTTTGGTCTGGGAGAAATCCTCGTCCTTATGGAATTTTTGGAGGCAAAAGCCCTGCATGGGCCGCCGGCAAGTTGACTCCGAAAGGAGGCACTTTTCCCCAGGAAGCCAAACTCAAGAGCCCGCTTGGCAGATGTCATTTTGTAGGGCGCGTTTGGGCCTCCGATGGCAGCCAGGTTTGGCGGAGGGGGCAGCTTTGGTCTGGGAGAAATCCTCGTCCTTATGGAATTTTTGTAGGCAAAAGCCCTGCATGGGCCGCCGGCAAGTTGACTCCGAAAGGAGGCAATTTTCCCCAAGAAGCCAAACTCAAGAGCCCACTTGGCAGGTGTCATTTTGTAGGGCGCGTTTGGGCCTCCGATGGCAGCCAGGTTTGGAGGAGGGGGCAGCTTTGGTCTGGGAGAAATCCTCGTCCTTATGGAATTTTTGTAGGCAAAACCCCTGCATGAGCCGCAGGCAATTTGACTCCGAAAGGAGGCACTTTTCCCCAGAAAGCCAAACTCAAGAGCCCACTTGGCAGATGTCATTTTGTAGGGCGCGTTTGGGCTTCCGATGGCAGCCAGGTTTGGAGGAGGGGGCAGCTTTGGTCTGGGAGGAATCCTCGTCCTTATGGAATTTTAGTAGCAAAAGCCCGGGACGGGACGCAGGCAAGTTGGTTTTGAAAGGAGTCACTTTTCCCCAAGAAGCCAAACTCAAGAGCCCACTTGGCAGGTGTCATTTTCTAGGGTGCGTTTGGGCCTCCGATGTCAGCCAGGTTTGGAGGAGGGGGCAGCTTTGGTCTGGGAGAAATCCTCGTCCTTATGGAATTTTTGTAGGCAAAAGCCCAGGACCGGCCGCAGGTAAGTTGGCTTTGAAAGGAGGCACTTCCACCCAAGAAGCCAAACTCAAGAGCCCACTTGGCAGGTGTCAGTTTGTAGGGCACGTTTGGGCCTCCGATGGCAGCCAGGTTTGGAGGAGGGGGCAGCTTTGGTCTGGGAGAAATCCTCGTCCTTCTGGAATTTTTGGAGGCAAAAGCCCAGGACGGGCCGCAGGCAAGTTAGGCAAGTTGGCTCCGAAAGGAGGCACTTTTCCCCAAGAAGCCAAACTCAAGAGCCCACTTGGCAGATGTCATTTTGTGGGGCGCATTTGGGCCTCTGATGGCAGCCAGGTTTGGAGGAGGGGGCAGCTTTGGTCTGGGAGAAATCCTCGTCCTTATGGAATTTTTGTAGTCTAAAGCCCAGCACGGGCCGCAGGCTAGTTAGGCAAGTTGGCTTTGAAAGGAGGCACTTTCCCCCAAGAAGCCAAACTCAAGAGCCCACTTGGCAGGTGTCATTTTGTAGGGCGCGTTTGGGCCTCCAATGGCAGCCAGGTTTGGAGGAGGGGGCAGCTTTGGTCTGGGAGAAATCCTCGTCCTTCTGGAATTTTTGTAGCAAAAGCCCGGGACGGGACACAGGCAAGTTGGTTTTGAAAGGAGTCACTTTTCCCCAAGAAGCCAAACTCAAGAGCCCACTTGGCAGGTGTCATTTTGTAGGGCACGTTTGGGCCTCCGATGGCAGCCAGGTTTGGAGGAGGGGGCAGCTTTGGCCTGGGAGAAATCCTCGTCCTTCTGGAATTTTTGGAGGCAAAAGCCCAGGACGGGCCGCAGGCAAGTTAGGCAAGTTGGCTCCGAAAGGAGGCACTTTTCCCCAAGAAGCCAAACTCAAGAACCCTCAATGCAGATGTCATTTTGTGGGGCCCGTTTGGGCCTCCGATGGCAGCCAGGTTTGGAGGAGGGGGCAGCTTTGGTCTGGGAGAAATCCTCGTCCTTATGGAATTTTTGTAGGCAAAAGCCCTGCATGGGCCGCAGGCAAGTTGACTCCGAAAGGAGGCACTTTTCCCCAAGAAGCCAAACTCAAGAGCCCACTTGGCAGGTGTCATTTTGTGGGGCGCGTTTGGGCCTCCGATGGCAGCCAGGTTTGGAGGAGGGGGCAGCTTTGGTCTGGGAGAAATCCTCGTCCTTCTGGAATTTTTGGAGGCAAAAGCCCAGGACGGGCCGCAGGCAAGTTAGGCAATTTGGCTCCGAAAGGAGGCACTTTTCCCCAAGAAGCCAAACTCAAGAGCCCACTTGGCAGATGTCATTTTGTAGGGCGCGTTTGGGCCTCTGATGGCAGCCAGGTTTGGAGGAGGGGGCAGCTTTGGTCTGGGAGAAATCCTCGTCCTTATGGAATTTTTGTAGGCAAAAGCCCAGCACAGGCTGCAGGCTAGTTAGGCAAGTTGGCTCCGAAAGGAGGCACTTTTCCCCAAGAAGCCAAACTCAAGAGCCCACTTGGCAGGTGTCATTTTGTAGGGCGCGTTTGGGCCTCCGATGGCAGCCAGGTTTGGAGGAGGGGGCAGCTTTGGTCTGGGAGAAATCCTCGTCCTTATGGAATTTTTGTAGGCAAAACCCCTGCATGAGCCGCAGGCAAGTTGACTCCGAAAGGAGGCACTTTTCCCCAAGAAGCCAAACTCAAGAGCCCACTTGGCAGATGTCATTTTGTAGGGCGCGTTTGGGCCTCCGATGGCAGCCAGGTTTGGAGGAGGGGGCAGCTTTGGTCTGGGAGGAATCCTCGTCCTTATGGAATTTTTGTAGCAAAAGCCCAGGACGGGACGCAGGCAAGTTGGTTTTGAAAGGAGTCACTTTTCCCCAAGATGCCAAACTCAAGAGCCGACTTGGCAGGTGTCATTTTGTTGGGCGCGTTTGGGCCTCCGATGTCAGCCAGGTTTGGAGGAGGGGGCAGCTTTGGTCTGGGAGAAATCCTCGTCCTTATGGAATTTTTGTAGGCAAAAACCCCACATGGGCCGCAGGCAAGTTAGGCAAGTTGACTCCGAAAGGAGGCACTTTTCCCCAAGAAGCCAAACTCAAGAACCCTCAAATGCAGATGTCATTTTGTGGGGCGCGTTTGGGCCTCCGATGGCAGCCAGGTTTGGAGGAGGGGGCAGCTTTGGTCTGGGAGAAATCCTCGTCCTTATGGAATTTTTGTAGTCTAAAGCCCAGCACGGGCCGCAGGCTAGTTAGGCAAGTTGGCTTTGAAAGGAGGCACTTTTCCGCAAGAAGCCAAACTCAAGAGCCCACTTGGCAGGTGTCATTTTGTAGGGCGCGTTTGGGCCTCCGATGGCAGCCAGGTTTGGAGGAGGGGGCAGCTTTGGTCTGGGAGAAATCCTCGTCCTTATGGAATTTTTGTAGGCAAAAGCCCTGCATGGGCCGCAGGCAAGTTGGCTTTGAAAGGAGGTACTTCCACCCAAGAAGCCAAACTCAAGAGCCCACTTGGCAGATGTCATTTTGTAGGGCACGTTTGGGCCTCCGATGGCAGCCAGGTTTGGAGGAGGGGGCAGCTTTGGTCTGGGAGGAATCCTCGTCCTTATGGAATTTTTGTAGGCAAAAACCCCGCATGGGCCGCCGGCAAGGTAGGCAAGTTGCTTTGAAAGGAGGCACTTTCCCCCAAGAAGCCAAACTCAAGAACCCACAATGCAGATGTCATTTTGTAGGGCGCGTTTGGGCCTCCGATGGCAGCCAGGTTTGGAGGAGGGGGCAGCTTTGGTCTGGGAGAAATCCTCGTCCTTATGGAATTTTTGTAGCAAAAGCCCAGGATGGGCCGCAGGCAAGTTAGGCAAGTTGGCTCCGAAAGGAGGCACTTTTCCCCAAGAAGCCAAACTCAAGAACCCTCAATGCAGATGTCATTTTGTGGGGCGCGTTTGGGCCTCCGATGGCAGCCAGGTTTGGAGGAGGGGGCAGCTTTGGTCTGGGAGAAATCCTCGTCCTTATGGAATTTTTGTAGTCTAAAGCCCAGCACGGGCTGCAGGCAAGTTGGCTTTGAAAGGAGGCACTTTCCCCCAAGAAGCCAAACTCAGGAGCCCACTTGGCAGATGTCATTTTGTAGGGCGCGTTTGGGTCACCGATGGCAGCTAGGTTTGGAGGAGGGGGCAGCTTTGGTCTGGGAGAAATCCTCGTCCTTATGGAATTTTTGTAGGCAAAAGCCCAGAATGGGCTGCAGGCTAGTTAGGCAAGTTGGCTTTGAAAGGAGGCAATTTTCCCCAAGAAGCCAAACTCAAGAGCCCACTTGGCAGGTGTCATTTTGTAGGGCGCGTTTGGGCCTCCGATGGCAGCCAGGTTTGGAGGAGGGGGCAGCTTTGGTCTGGGAGAAATCCTCGTCCTTATGGAATTTTTGTAGGCAAAACCCCTGCATGAGCCGCAGGCAAGTTGACTCCGAAAGGAGGCACTTTTCCCCAGAAAGCCAAACTCAAGAGCCCACTTGGCAGATGTCATTTTGTAGGGCGCGTTTGGGCCTCCGATGGCAGCCAGGTTTGGAGGAGGGGGCAGCTTTGGTCTGGGAGGAATCCTCGTCCTTCTGGAATTTTTGTAGCAAAAGCCCGGGACGGGACGCAGGCAAGTTGGTTTTGAAAGGAGTCACTTTTCCCCAAGAAGCCAAACTCAAGAGCCCACTTGGCAGGTGTCATTTTCTAGGGCGCGTTTGGGCCTCCGATGGCAGCCAGGTTTGGAGGAGGGGGCAGCTTTGGTCTGGGAGAAATCCTCGTCCTTATGGAATTTTTGTAGGCAAAAACCCCGCATGGGCCGCAGGCAAGTTAGGCAAGTTGACTCCGAAAGGAGGCACTTTTCCCCAAGAAGCCAAACTCAAGAACCCACTTGGCAGATGTCATTTTGTGGGGCGCGTTTGGGCCTCCGATGGCAGCCAGGTTTGGAGGAGGGGGCAGCTTTGGTCTGGGAGAAATCCTCGTCCTTATGGAATTTTTGTAGTCTAAAGCCCAGCACGGGCCGCAGGCTAGTTAGGCAAGTTGGCTTTGAAAGGAGGCACTTTTCCGCAAGAAGCCAAACTCAAGAGCCCACTTGGCAGATGTCATTTTGTAGGGCGCGTTTGGGCCTCCGATGGCAGCCAGGTTTGGAGGAGGGGGCAGCTTTGGTCTGGGAGAAATCCTCGTCCTTCTGGAATTTTTGGAGGCAAAAGCCCAGGACGGGCCGCAGGCAAGTTGGCTTTGAAAGGAGGCACTTCCACCCAAGAAGCCAAACTCAAGAGCCCACTTGGCAGGTGTCATTTTGTAGGGCACGTTTGGGCCTCCGATGGCAGCCAGGTTTGGAGGAGGGGGCAGCTTTGGTCTGGGAGAAATCCTCGTCCTTCTGGAATTTTTGTAGGCAAAAGCCCAGGACGGGACGCAGGCAAGTTGACTCCGAAAGGAGGCACTTTTCCCCAGGAAGCCAAACTCAAGAACCCTCAATGCAGGTGTCATTTTGTGGGGCGCGTTTGGGCCTCCGATGGCAGCCAGGTTTGGAGGAGGGGGCAGCTTTGGTCTGGGAGAAATCCTCGTCCTTCTGGAATTTTTGTAGGCAAAAGCCCAGGACGGGCCGCAGGCAAGTTGGCTTTGAAAGGAGGTACTTCCACCCAAGAAGCCAAACTCAAGAGCCCACTTGGCAGATGTCATTTTGTAGGGCACGTTTCGGCCTCCGATGGCAGCCAGGTTTGGAGGAGGGGGCAGCTTTGGTCTGGGAGAAATCCTCGTCCTTATGGAATTTTTGTAGTCTAAAGCCCAGCACGGGCCGCAGGCTAGTTAGGCAAGTTGGCTTTGAAAGGAGGCACTTTTCCCCAAGAAGCCAAACTCAAGAGCCCACTTGGCAAATGTCATTTTGTAGGGCGCGTTTGGGCCTCCGATGGCAGCCAGGTTTGGAGGAGGGGGCAGCTTTGGTCTGGGAGAAATCCTCGTCCTTATGGAATTTTTGTAGCAAAAGCCCAGGACGGGCCGCAGGCAAGTTGGCTTTGAATGGAGGCACTTCCACCCAAGAAGCCAAACTCAAGAGCCCACTTGGCAGGTGCCATTTTGTAGGGCACGTTTGGGCCTCCGATGGCAGCCAGGTTTGGAGGAGGGGGCAGCTTTGGTCTGGGAGAAATCCTCGTCCTTCTGGAATTTTTGTAGGCAAAAGCCCTGCATGGGCCGCAGGCAAGTTGACTCCGAAAGGAGGCACTTTTCCCCAGGAAGCCAAACTCAAGAGCCCTCAATGCAGGTGTCATTTTGTGGGGCGCGTTTGGGCCTCCGATGGCAGCCAGGTTTGGAGGAGGGGGCAGCTTTGGTCTGGGAGAAATCCTCGTCCTTCTGGAATTTTTGGAGGCAAAAGCCCAGCACGGGCTGCAGGCTAGTTAGGCAAGTTGGCTCCGAATGGAGGCACTTTTCCCCAAGAAGCCAAA
This sequence comes from Cinclus cinclus, assembly GCF_963662255.1. NCBI lineage: Eukaryota > Metazoa > Chordata > Aves > Passeriformes > Cinclidae > Cinclus > Cinclus cinclus. The sequence continues at coordinate 5,260,596 of NC_085074.1, read as the reverse complement.
CTCAAGAGCCCACTTGGCAGATGTCATTTTGTAGGGCGCGTTTGGGCCTCTGATGGCAGCCAGGTTTGGAGGAGGGGGCAGCTTTGGTCTGGGAGAAATCCTCGTCCTTATGGAATTTTTGTAGGCAAAAGCCCAGCACAGGCCGCAGGCTTGTTAGGCAAGTTGGCTCCGAAAGGAGGCACTTTTCCCCAAGAAGCCAAACTCAAGAGCCCACTTGGCAGGTGTCATTTTGTAGGGCGCGTTTGGGCCTCCGATGGCAGCCAGGTTTGGAGGAGGGGGCAGCTTTGGTCTGGGAGAAATCCTCGTCCTTATGGAATTTTTGGAGGCAAAAGCCCTGCATGGGCCGCCGGCAAGTTGACTCCGAAAGGAGGCACTTTTCCCCAAGAAGCCAAACTCAAGAGCCCGCTTGGCAGATGTCATTTTGTAGGGCGCGTTTGGGCCTCCGATGGCAGCCAGGTTTGGAGGAGGGGGCAGCTTTGGTCTGGGAGAAATCCTCGTCCTTATGGAATTTTTATAGGCAAAAGCCCTGCATGGCCCGCAGGCAAGTTGGCTTTGAAAGGAGGCACTTTTCCCCAAGAAGCCAAACTCAAGAGCCCACTTGGCAGGTGTCATTTTGTAGGGCGCGTTTGGGCCTCCGATGGCAGCCAGGTTTGGAGGAGGGAGCAGCTTTGGTCTGGGAGAAATCCTTGTCCTTCTGGAATTTTTGTAGGCAAAAGCCCAGGACGGGCCGCAGGCAAGTTAGGCAAGTTGGCTTTGAAAGGAGGCACTTTTCCCCAAGAAGCCAAACTCAAGAGCCCACTTGGCAGATGTCATTTTGTAGGGCGCGTTTGGGCCTCCGATGGCAGCCAGGTTTGGAGGAGGGGGCAGCTTTGGTCTGGGAGAAATCCTCGTCCTTATGGAATTTTTGTACTCAAAAGCCCAGGACGGGCCGCAGGCAAGTTAGGCAAGTTGGCTCCGAAAGGAGGCACTTTTCCCCAAGAAGCCAAACTCAAGAACCCACAATGCAGATGTCATTTTGTAGGGCGCGTTTGGGCCTCCGATGGCAGCCAGGTTTGGAGGAGGGGGCAGCTTTGTTCTGGGAGAAATCCTCGTCCTTATGGAATTTTTGTAGGCAAAAGCCCTGCATGGGCCGCCGGCAAGTTGACTCCGAAAGGAGGCAATTTTCCCCAAGAAGCCAAACTCAAGAGCCCACTTGGCAGGTGTCATTTTGTAGGGCGCGTTTGGGCCTCCGATGGCAGCCAGGTTTGGAGGAGGGGGCAGCTTTGGTCTGGGAGAAATCCTCGTCCTTATGGAATTTTTGTAGGCAAAACCCCTGCATGAGCCGCAGGCAAGTTGACTCCGAAAGGAGGCACTTTTCCCCAGAAAGCCAAACTCAAGAGCCCACTTGGCAGATGTCATTTTGTAGGGCGCGTTTGGGCCTCCGATGGCAGCCAGGTTTGGAGGAGGGGGCAGCTTTGGTCTGGGAGGAATCCTCGTCCTTATGGAATTTTTGTAGCAAAAGCCCGGGACGGGACGCAGGCAAGTTGGTTTTGAAAGGAGTCACTTTTCCCCAAGAAGCTAAACTCAAGAGCCGACTTGGCAGGAGTCATTTTGTAGGGCGCGTTTGGGCCTCCGATGTCAGCCAGGTTTGGAGGAGGGGGCAGCTTTGGTCTGGGAGAAATCCTCGTCCTTATGGAATTTTTGGAGGCAAAAACCCCACATGGGCCGCAGGCAAGTTAGGCAAGTTGGCTTTGAAATGAGGCACTTCCACCCAAGAAGCCAAACTCAAGAGCCCACTTGGCAGGTGTCATTTTGTAGGGCACGTTTGGGCCTCCGATGGCAGCCAGGTTTGGAGGAGGGGGCAGCTTTGGTCTGGGAGAAATCCTCGTCCTTCTGGAATTTTTGTAGGCAAAAGCCCAGGACGGGCCGCAGGCAAGTTGACTCCGAAAGGAGGCACTTTTCCCCAGGAAGCCAAACTCAAGAACCCTCAATGCAGGTGTCATTTTGTGGGGCGCGTTTGGGCCTCCGATGGCAGCCAGGTTTGGAGGAGGGGGCAGCTTTGGTCTGGGAGAAATCCTCGTCCTTCTGGAATTTTTGGAGGCAAAAGCCCAGGACGGGCCGCAGGCAAGTTAGGCAATTTGGCTCCGAATGGAGGCACTTTTCCCCAAGAAGCCAAACTCAAGAGCCCACTTGGCAGATGTCATTTTGTAGGGCGCGTTTGGGCCTCTGATGGCAGCCAGGTTTGGAGGAGGGGGCAGCTTTGTTCTGGGAGAAATCCTCGTCCTTATGGAATTTTTGTAGGCAAAAGCCCAGCACAGGCCGCAGGCTAGTTAGGCAAGTTGGCTCCGAAAGGAGGCACTTTTCCCCAAGAAGCCAAACTCAAGAGCCCACTTGGCAGATGTCATTTTGTAGGGCGCGTTTGGGCCTCCGATGGCAGCCAGGTTTGGAGGAGGGGGCAGCTTTGGTCTGGGAGAAATCCTCGTCCTTATGGAATTTTTGGAGGCAAAAGCCCTGCATGGGCCGCCGGCAAGTTGACTCCGAAAGGAGGCACTTTTCCCCAAGAAGCCAAACTCAAGAGCCCGCTTGGCAGATGTCATTTTGTAGGGCGCGTTTGGGCCTCCGATGGCAGCCAGGTTTGGAGGAGGGAGCAGCTTTGGTCTGGGAGAAATCCTTGTCCTTCTGGAATTTTTGTAGGCAAAAGCCCAGGACGGGCCGCAGGCAAGTTAGGCAAGTTGGCTTTGAAAGGAGGCACTTTTCCCCAAGAAGCCAAACTCAAGAGCCCACTTGGCAGGTGTCATTTTATAGGGCGCGTTTGGGCCTCCGATGGCAGCCAGGTTTGGAGGAGGGGGCAGCTTTGTTCTGGGAGAAATCCTCGTCCTTATGGAATTTTTGTAGGCAAAAGCCCTGCATGGGCCGCCGGCAAGTTGACTCCGAAAGGAGGCAATTTTCCCCAAGAAGCCAAACTCAAGAGCCCACTTGGCAGGTGTCATTTTGTAGGGCGCGTTTGGGCCTCCGATGGCAGCCAGGTTTGGAGGAGGGGGCAGCTTTGGTCTGGGAGAAATCCTCGTCCTTATGGAATTTTTGTAGGCAAAACCCCTGCATGAGCCGCAGGCAAGTTGACTCCGAAAGGAGGCACTTTTCCCCAGAAAGCCAAACTCAAGAGCCCACTTGGCAGATGTCATTTTGTAGGGCGCGTTTGGGCCTCCGATGGCAGCCAGGTTTGGAGGAGGGGGCAGCTTTGGTCTGGGAGGAAGCCTCGTCCTTATGGAATTTTTGTAGCAAAAGCCCAGGACGGGACGCAGGCAAGTTGGTTTTGAAAGGAGGCACTTTTCCCCAAGAAGCCAAACTCAAGAGCCGACTTGGCAGGTGTCATTTTGTAGGGCGCGTTTGGGCCTCCGATGGCAGACAGGTTTGGAGGAGGGGGCAGCTTTGGTCTGGGAGGAATCCTCGTCCTTATGGAATTTTTGTAGCAAAAGCCCAGGACGGGACGCAGGCAAGTTGGTTTTGAAAGGAGTCACTTTTCCCCAAGAAGCCAAACTCAAGAGCCGACTTGGCAGGTGTCATTTTGTAGGGCGCGTTTGGGCCTCCGATGTCAGCCAGGTTTGGAGGAGGGTGCAGCTTTGGTCTGGGAGAAATCCTCGTCCTTATGGAATTTTTGTAGTCTAAAGCCCAGCACGGGCCGCAGGCTAGTTAGGCAAGTTGGCTTTGAAAGGAGGCACTTTTCCGCAAGAAGCCAAACTCAAGAGCCCACTTGGCAGATGTCATTTTGTAGGGCGCGTTTGGGCCTCCGATGGCAGCCAGGTTTGGAGGAGGGGGCAGCTTTGGTCTGGGAGAAATCCTCATCCTTATGGAATTTTTGGAGGCAAAAGCCCAGGACGGGCCGCAGGCAAGTTGGCTTTGAAAGGAGGCACTTCCACCCAAGAAGCCAAACTCAAGAGCCCACTTGGCAGGTGTCATTTTGTAGGGCACGTTTGGGCCTCCGATGGCAGCCAGGTTTGGAGGAGGGGGCAGCTTTGGTCTGGGAGAAATCCTCGTCCTTCTGGAATTTTTGTAGGCAAAAGCCCTGCATGGGCCGCAGGCAAGTTGACTCCGAAAGGAGGCACTTTTCCCCAGGAAGCCAAACTCAAGAACCCTCAATGCAGGTGTCATTTTGTGGGGCGCGTTTGGGCCTCCGATGGCAGCCAGGTTTGGAGGAGGGGGCAGCTTTGGTCTGGGAGAAATCCTCGTCCTTCTGGAATTTTTGGAGGCAAAAGCCCAGGACGGGCCGCAGGCAAGTTGGCTTTGAAAGGAGGTACTTCCACCCAAGAAGCCAAACTCAAGAGCCCACTTGGCAGATGTCATTTTGTAGGGCACGTTTCGGCCTCCGATGGCAGCCAGGTTTGGAGGAGGGGGCAGCTTTGGTCTGGGAGAAATCCTCGTCCTTATGGAATTTTTGTAGTCTAAAGCCCAGCACGGGCCGCAGGCTAGTTAGGCAAGTTGGCTTTGAAAGGAGGCACTTTTCCCCAAGAAGCCAAACTCAAGAGCCCACTTGGCAAATGTCATTTTGTAGGGCGCGTTTGGGCCTCCGATGGCAGCCAGGTTTGGAGGAGGGGGCAGCTTTGGTCTGGGAGAAATCCTCGTCCTTATGGAATTTTTGTAGCAAAAGCCCAGGACGGGCCGCAGGCAAGTTGGCTTTGAATGGAGGCACTTCCACCCAAGAAGCCAAACTCAAGAGCCCACTTGGCAGGTGTCATTTTGTAGGGCACGTTTGGGCCTCCGATGGCAGCCAGGTTTGGAGGAGGGGGCAGCTTTGGTCTGGGAGAAATCCTCGTCCTTATGGAATTTTTGTAGGCAAAAGCCCTGCATGGGCCGCAGGCAAGTTGACTCCGAAAGGAGGCACTTTTCCCCAGGAAGCCAAACTCAAGAACCCTCAATGCAGGTGTCATTTTGTGGGGCGCGTTTGGGCCTCCGATGGCAGCCAGGTTTGGAGGAGGGGGCAGCTTTGGTCTGGGAGAAATCCTCGTCCTTCTGGAATTTTTGGAGGCAAAAGCCCAGCACGGGCAGCAGGCTAGTTAGGCAAGTTGGCTCCGAATGGAGGCACTTTTCCCCAAGAAGCCAAACTCAAGAGCCCACTTGGCAGATGTCATTTTGTAGGGCGCGTTTGGGCCTCTGATGGCAGCCAGGTTTGGAGGAGGGGGCAGCTTTGGTCTGGGAGAAATCCTCGTCCTTATGGAATTTTTGTAGGCAAAAGCCCAGCACAGGCCGCAGGCTAGTTAGGCAAGTTGGCTCCGAAAGGAGGCACTTTTCCCCAAGAAGCCAAACTCAAGAGCCCACTTGGCAGGTGTCATTTTGTAGGGCGCGTTTGGGCCTCCGATGGCAGCCAGGTTTGGAGGAGGGGGCAGCTTTGGTCTGGGAGAAATCCTCGTCCTTATGGAATTTTTGGAGGCAAAAGCCCTGCATGGGCCTCCGGCAAGTTGACTCCGAAAGGAGGCACTTTTCCCCAAGAAGCCAAACTCAAGAGCCCGCTTGGCAGATGTCATTTTGTAGGGCGCGTTTGGGCCTCCGATGGCAGCCAGGTTTGGCGGAGGGGGCAGCTTTGGTCTGGGAGAAATCCTCGTCCTTATGGAATTTTTGTAGCAAACGTCCGGGACGGGACGCAGGCAAGTTGGTTTTGAAAGGAGTCACTTTTCCCCAAGAAGCCAAACTCAAGAGCCCACAATGCAGATGTCATTTTGTAGGGCGCGTTTGGGCCTCCGATGGCAGCCAGGTTTGGAGGAGGGAGCAGCTTTGGTCTGGGAGAAATCCTTGTCCTTCTGGAATTTTTGTAGGCAAAAGCCCAGGACGGGCCGCAGGCAAGTTAGGCAAGTTGGCTTTGAAAGGAGGCACTTTTCCCCAAGAAGCCAAACTCAAGAGCCCACTTGGCAGGTGTCATTTTGTAGGGCGCGTTTGGGCCTCCGATGGCAGCCAGGTTTGGAGGAGGGGGCAGCTTTGGTCTGGGAGAAATCCTCGTCCTTATGGAATTTTTGTACTCAAAAGCCCAGGACGGGCCGCAGGCAAGTTAGGCAAGTTGGCTCCGAAAGGAGGCACTTTTCCCCAAGAAGCCAAACTCAAGAACCCACAATGCAGATGTCATTTTGTAGGGCGCGTTTGGGCCTCCGATGGCAGCCAGGTTTGGAGGAGGGGGCAGCTTTGTTCTGGGAGAAATCCTCGTCCTTATGGAATTTTTGTAGGCAAAAGCCCTGCATGGGCCGCCGGCAAGTTGACTCCGAAAGGAGGCAATTTTCCCCAAGAAGCCAAACTCAAGAGCCCACTTGGCAGGTGTCATTTTGTAGGGCGCGTTTGGGCCTCCGATGGCAGCCAGGTTTGGAGGAGGGGGCAGCTTTGGTCTGGGAGAAATCCTCGTCCTTATGGAATTTTTGTAGGCAAAACCCCTGCATGAGCCGCAGGCAAGTTGACTCCGAAAGGAGGCACTTTTCCCCAGAAAGCCAAACTCAAGAGCCCACTTGGCAGATGTCATTTTGTAGGGCGCGTTTGGGCCTCCGATGGCAGCCAGGTTTGGAGGAGGGGGCAGCTTTGGTCTGGGAGGAATCCTCGTCCTTATGGAATTTTTGTAGCAAAAGCCCAGGACGGGACGCAGGCAAGTTGGTTTTGAAAGGAGTCACTTTTCCCCAAGAAGCTAAACTCAAGAGCCGACTTGGCAGGTGTCATTTTGTAGGGCGCGTTTGGGCCTCCGATGTCAGCCAGGTTTGGAGGAGGGGGCAGCTTTGGTCTGGGAGAAATCCTCGTCCTTATGGAATTTTTGGAGGCAAAAACCCCACATGGGCCGCAGGCAAGTTAGGCAAGTTGGCTTTGAAATGAGGCACTTCCACCCAAGAAGCCAAACTCAAGAGCCCACTTGGCAGGTGTCATTTTGTAGGGCACGTTTGGGCCTCCGATGGCAGCCAGGTTTGGAGGAGGGGGCAGCTTTGGTCTGGGAGAAATCCTCGTCCTTCTGGAATTTTTGTAGGCAAAAGCCCAGGACGGGCCGCAGGCAAGTTGACTCCGAAAGGAGGCACTTTTCCCCAGGAAGCCAAACTCAAGAACCCTCAATGCAGGTGTCATTTTGTGGGGCGCGTTTGGGCCTCCGATGGCAGCCAGGTTTGGAGGAGGGGGCAGCTTTGGTCTGGGAGAAATCCTCGTCCTTCTGGAATTTTTGGAGGCAAAAGCCCAGGACGGGCCGCAGGCAAGTTAGGCAATTTGGCTCCGAATGGAGGCACTTTTCCCCAAGAAGCCAAACTCAAGAGCCCACTTGGCAGATGTCATTTTGTAGGGCGCGTTTGGGCCTCTGATGGCAGCCAGGTTTGGAGGAGGGGGCAGCTTTGGTCTGGGAGAAATCCTCGTCCTTATGGAATTTTTGTAGGCAAAAGCCCAGCACAGGCCGCAGGCTAGTTAGGCAAGTTGGCTCCGAAAGGAGGCACTTTTCCCCAAGAAGCCAAACTCAAGAGCCCACTTGGCAGATGTCATTTTGTAGGGCGCGTTTGGGCCTCCGATGGCTGCCAGGTTTGGAGGAGGGGGCAGCTTTGGTCTGGGAGAAATCCTCGTCCTTATGGAATTTTTGGAGGCAAAAGCCCTGCATGGGCCGCCGGCAAGTTGACTCCGAAAGGAGGCACTTTTCCCCAAGAAGCCAAACTCAAGAGCCCGCTTGGCAGATGTCATTTTGTAGGGCGCGTTTGGGCCTCCGATGGCAGCCAGGTTTGGAGGAGGGAGCAGCTTTGGTCTGGGAGAAATCCTTGTCCTTCTGGAATTTTTGTAGGCAAAAGCCCAGGACGGGCCGCAGGCAAGTTAGGCAAGTTGGCTTTGAAAGGAGGCACTTTTCCCCAAGAAGCCAAACTCAAGAGCCCACTTGGCAGGTGTCATTTTATAGGGCGCGTTTGGGCCTCCGATGGCAGCCAGGTTTGGAGGAGGGGGCAGCTTTGTTCTGGGAGAAATCCTCGTCCTTATGGAATTTTTGTAGGCAAAAGCCCTGCATGGGCCGCCGGCAAGTTGACTCCGAAAGGAGGCAATTTTCCCCAAGAAGCCAAACTCAAGAGCCCACTTGGCAGGTGTCATTTTGTGGGGCGCGTTTGGGCCTCCGATGGCAGCCAGGTTTGGAGGAGGGGGCAGCTTTGGTCTGGGAGAAATCCTCGTCCTTATGGAATTTTTGTAGGCAAAACCCCTGCATGAGCCGCAGGCAAGTTGACTCCGAAAGGAGGCACTTTTCCCCAGAAAGCCAAACTCAAGAGCCCACTTGGCAGATGTCATTTTGTAGGGCGCGTTTGGGCCTCCGATGGCAGCCAGGTTTGGAGGAGGGGGCAGCTTTGGTCTGGGAGGAATCCTCGTCCTTATGGAATTTTTGTAGCAAAAGCCCAGGACGGGACGCAGGCAAGTTGGTTTTGAAAGGAGTCACTTTTCCCCAAGAAGCCAAACTCAAGAGCCGACTTGGCAGGTGTCATTTTGTAGGGCGCGTTTGGGCCTCCGATGGCAGACAGGTTTGGAGGAGGGGGCAGCTTTGGTCTGGGAGGAATCCTCGTCCTTATGGAATTTTTGTAGCAAAAGCCCAGGACGGGACGCAGGCAAGTTGGTTTTGAAAGGAGTCACTTTTCCCCAAGAAGCCAAACTCAAGAGCCGACTTGGCAGGTGTCATTTTGTAGGGCGCGTTTGGGCCTCCGATGGCAGCCAGGTTTGGAGGAGGGGGCAGCTTTGGTCTGGGAGAAATCCTCGTCCTTATGGAATTTTTGTAGGCAAAAACCCCACATGGGCCGCAGGCAAGTTAGGCAAGTTGACTCCGAAAGGAGGCACTTTTCCCCAAGAAGCCAAACTCAAGAACCCTCAATGCAGATGTCATTTTGTGGGGCGCGTTTGGGCCTCGGATGGCAGCCAGGTTTGGAGGAGGGGGCAGCTTTGGTCTGGGAGAAATCCTCGTCCTTATGGAATTTTTGTAGTCTAAAGCCCAGCACGGGCCGCAGGCTAGTTAGGCAAGTTGGCTTTGAAAGGAGGCACTTTTCCGCAAGAAGCCAAACTCAAGAGCCCACTTGGCAGATGTCATTTTGTAGGGCGCGTTTGGGCCTCCGATGGCAGCCAGGTTTGGAGGAGGGGGCAGCTTTGGTCTGGGAGAAATCCTCGTCCTTATGGAATTTTTGTAGGGAAAAGCCCAGGACGTGCCGCAGGCAAGTTGGCTTTGAAAGGAGGCACTTCCACCCAAGAAGCCAAACTCAAGAGCCCACTTGGCAGGTGTCATTTTGTAGGGCACGTTTGGGCCTCCGATGGCAGCCAGGTTTGGAGGAGGGGGCAGCTTTGGTCTGGGAGAAATCCTCGTCCTTCTGGAATTTTTGTAGGCAAAAGCCCTGCATGGGCCGCAGGCAAGTTGACTCCGAAAGGAGGCACTTTTCCCCAGGAAGCCAAACTCAAGAACCCTCAATGCAGGTGTCATTTGGTGGGGCGCGTTTGGGCCTCCGATGGCAGCCAGGTTTGGAGGAGGGGGCAGCTTTGGTCTGGGAGAAATCCTCGTCCTTCTGGAATTTTTGTAGGCAAAAGCCCTGCATGGGCCGCAGGCAAGTTGACTCCGAAAGGAGGCACTTTTCCCCAGAAAGCCAAACTCAAGAGCCCACAATGCAGATGTCATTTTGTAGGGCGCGTTTGGGCCTCCGATGGCAGCCAGGTTTGGAGGAGGGAGCAGCTTTGGTCTGGGAGAAATCCTTGTCCTTCTGGAATTTTTGTAGGCAAAAGCCCAGGACGGGCCGCAGGCAAGTTAGGCAAGTTGGCTTTGAAAGGAGGCACTTTTCCCCAAGAAGCCAAACTCAAGAGCCCACTTGGCAGGTGTCATTTTGTAGGGCGCGTTTGGGCCTCCGATGGCAGCCAGGTTTGGAGGAGGGGGCAGCTTTGGTCTGGGAGAAATCCTCGTCCTTATGGAATTTTTGTACTCAAAAGCCCAGGACGGGCCGCAGGCAAGTTAGGCAAGTTGGCTCCGAAAGGAGGCACTTTTCCCCAAGAAGCCAAACTCAAGAACCCACTTGGCAGATGTCATTTTGTAGGGCGCGTTTGGGCCTCCGATGGCAGCCAGGTTTGGAGGAGGGGGCAGCTTTGTTCTGGGAGAAATCCTCGTCCTTATGGAATTTTTGTAGGCAAAAGCCCTGCATGGGCCGCCGGCAAGTTGACTCCGAAAGGAGGCAATTTTCCCCAAGAAGCCAAACTCAAGAGCCCACTTGGCAGGTGTCATTTTGTAGGGCGCGTTTGGGCCTCCGATGGCAGCCAGGTTTGGAGGAGGGGGCAGCTTTGGTCTGGGAGAAATCCTCGTCCTTATGGAATTTTTGTAGGCAAAACCCCTGCATGAGCCGCAGGCAAGTTGACTCCGAAAGGAGGCACTTTTCCCCAGAAAGCCAAACTCAAGAGCCCACTTGGCAGATGTCATTTTGTAGGGCGCGTTTGGGCCTCCGATGGCAGCCAGGTTTGGAGGAGGGGGCAGCTTTGGTCTGGGAGGAATCCTCGTCCTTATGGAATTTTTGTAGCAAAAGCCCAGGACGGGACGCAGGCAAGTTGGTTTTGAAAGGAGTCACTTTTCCCCAAGAAGCCAAACTCAAGAGCCGACTTGGCAGGTGTCATTTTGTAGGGCGCGTTTGGGCCTCCGATGGCAGACAGGTTTGGAGGAGGGGGCAGCTTTGGTCTGGGAGAAATCCTCGTCCTTATGGAATTTTTGGAGGCAAAAACCCCACATGGGCCGCAGGCAAATTAGGCAAGTTGGCTTTGAAAGGAGGCACTTCCACCCAAGAAGCCAAACTCAAGAGCCCACTTGGCAGGTGTCATTTTGTAGGGCACGTTTGGGCCTCCGATGGCAGCCAGGTTTGGAGGAGGGGGCAGCTTTGGTCTGGGAGAAATCCTCGTCCTTCTGGAATTTTTGTAGGCAAAAGCCCTGCATGGGCCGCAGGCAAGTTGACTCCGAAAGGAGGGACTTTTCCCCAGGAAGCCAAACTCAAGAACCCTCAATGCAGGTGTCATTTTGTGGGGCGCGTTTGGGCCTCCGATGGCAGCCAGGTTTGGAGGAGGGGGCAGCTTTGGTCTGGGAGAAATCCTCGTCCTTATGGAATTTTTGGAGGCAAAAGCCCAGGACGGGCCGCAGGCAAGTTAGGCAATTTGGCTCCGAAAGGAGGCACTTTTCCCCAAGAAGCCAAACTCAAGAGCCCACTTGGCAGATGTCATTTTGTAGGGCGCATTTGGGCCTCTGATGGCAGCCAGGTTTGGAGGAGGGGGCAGCTTTGGTCTGGGAGAAATCCTCGTCCTTATGGAATTTTTGTAGGCAAAAGCCCAGCACAGGCCGCAGGCTAGTTAGGCAAGTTGGCTCCGAAAGGAGGCACTGTTCCGCAAGAAGCCAAACTCAAGAGCCCACTTGGCAGGTGTCATTTTGTAGGGCGCGTTTGGGCCTCCGATGGCAGCCAGGTTTGGAGGAGGGGGCAGCTTTGGTCTGGGAGAAATCCTCGTCCTTATGGAATTTTTGGAGGCAAAAGCCGTGCATGGGCCGCCGGCAAGTTGACTCCGAAAGGAGGCACTTTTCCCCAAGAAGCCAAACTCAAGAGCCCACTTGGCAGGTGTCATTTTGTAGGGCGCGTTTGGGCCTCCGATGGCAGCCAGGTTTGGCGGAGGGGGCAGCTTTGGTCTGGGAGGAATCCTCGTCCTTATGGAATTTTTGTAGCAAACGTCCGGGACGGGACGCAGGCAAGTTGGTTTTGAAAGGAGTCACTTTTCCCCAAGAAGCCAAACTCAAGAGCCCACTTGGCAGATGTCATTTTGTAGGGCGCGTTTGGGCCTCCGATGGCAGCCAGGTTTGGAGGAGGGAGCAGCTTTGGTCTGGGAGAAATCCTCGTCCTTATGGAATTTTTGTAGGCAAAAGCCCAGGACGGGCCGCAGGCAAGTTAGGCAAGTTGGCTTTGAACGGAGGCACTTTTCCCCAAGAAGCCAAACTCAAGAGCCCACTTGGCAGGTGTCATTTTGTAGGGCGCGTTTGGGCCTCCGATGGCAGCCAGGTTTGGAGGAGGGGGCAGCTTTGGTCTGGGAGAAATCCTCGTCCTTATGGAATTTTTGGAGGCAAAAGCCCAGGACGGGCCGCAGGCAAGTTAGGCAAGTTGGCTCCGAAAGGAGGCACTTTTCCCCAAGAAGCCAAACTCAAGAACCCACAATGCAGATGTCATTTTGTAGGGCGCGTTTGGGCCTCCGATGGCAGCCAGGTTTGGAGGAGGGGGCAGCTTTGTTCTGGGAGAAATCCTCGTCCTTATGGAATTTTTGGAGGCAAAAGCCCTGCATGGGCCGCCGGCAAGTTGACTCCGAAAGGAGGCAATTTTCCCCAAGAAGCCAAACTCAAGAGCCCACTTGGCAGGTGTCATTTTGTAGGGCGCGTTTGGGCCTCCGATGGCAGCCAGGTTTGGAGGAGGGGGCAGCTTTGGTCTGGGAGAAATCCTCGTCCTTAAGGAATTTTTGTAGGCAAAACCCCTGCATGAGCCGCAGGCAAGTTGACTCCGAAAGGAGGCACTTTTCCCCAGAAAACCAAACTCAAGAGCCCACTTGGCAGATGTCATTTTGTAGGGCGCGTTTGGGCCTCCGATGGCAGCCAGGTTTGGAGGAGGGGGCAGCTTTGGTCTGGGAGAAATCCTCGTCCTTATGGAATTTTTGTAGGCAAAACCCCTGCATGAGCCGCAGGCAAGTTGACTCCGAAAGGAGGCACTTTTCCCCAGAAAGCCAAACTCAAGAGCCCACTTGGCAGATGTCATTTTGTAGGGCGCGTTTGGGCCTCCGATGGCAGCCAGGTTTGGAGGAGGGGGCAGCTTTGGTCTGGGAGGAATCCTCGTCCTTATGGAATTTTTGTAGCAAAAGCCCAGGACGGGACGCAGGCAAGTTGGTTTTGAAAGGAGTCACTTTTCCCCAAGAAGCTAAACTCAAGAGCCGACTTGGCAGGTGTCATTTTGTAGGGCGCGTTTGGGCCTCCGATGTCAGCCAGGTTTGGAGGAGGGGGCAGCTTTGGTCTGGGAGAAATCCTCGTCCTTATGGAATTTTTGTAGGCAAAAACCCCACATGGGCCGCAGGCAAGTTAGGCAAGTTGGCTTTGAAAGGAGGCACTTTTCCCCAAGAAGCCAAACTCAAGAGCCCACTTGGCAGGTGTCATTTTGTAGGGCACGTTTGGGCCTCCGATGGCAGCCAGGTTTGGAGGAGGGGGCAGCTTTGGTCTGGGAGAAATCCTCGTCCTTCTGGAATTTTTGTAGGCAAAAGCCCTGCATGGGCCGCAGGCAAGTTGACTCCGAAAGGAGGCACTTTTCCCCAGGAAGCCAAACTCAAGAACCCTCAATGCAGGTGTCATTTTGTGGGGCGCGTTTGGGCCTCCGATGGCAGCCAGGTTTGGAGGAGGGGGCAGCTTTGGTCTGGGAGAAATCCTCGTCCTTCTGGAATTTTTGGAGGCAAAAGCCCAGGACGGGCCGCAGGCAAGTTAGGCAAGTTGGCTCCGAAAGGAGGCACTTTTCCCCAAGAAGCCAAACTCAAGAGCCCACTTGGCAGGTGTCATTTTGTAGGGCGAGTTTGGGCCTCCGATGGCAGCCAGGTTTGGCGGAGGGGGCAGCTTTGTTCTGGGAGAAATCCTCGTCCTTATGGAATTTTTGTAGGCAAAAGCCCTGCATGGGCCGCCGGCAAGTTGACTCCGAAAGGAGGCAATTTTCCCCAAGAAGCCAAACTCAAGAGCCCACTTGGCAGGTGTCATTTTGTAGGGCGCGTTTGGGCCTCCGATGGCAGCCAGGTTTGGAGGAGGGGGCAGCTTTGGTCTGGGAGAAATCCTCGTCCTTATGGAATTTTTGTAGGCAAAACCCCTGCATGAGCCGCAGGCAAGTTGACTCCGAAAGGAGGCACTTTTCCCCAGAAAGCCAAACTCAAGAGCCCACTTGGCAGATGTCATTTTGTAGGGCGCGTTTGGGCCTCCGATGGCAGCCAGGTTTGGAGGAGGGGGCAGCTTTGGTCTGGGAGGAATCCTCGTCCTTATGGAATTTTTGTAGCAAAAGCCCAGGACGGGACGCAGGCAAGTTGGTTTTGAAAGGAGTCACTTTTCCCCAAGAAGCCAAACTCAAGAGCCGACTTGGCAGGTGTCATTTTGTAGGGCGCGTTTGGGCCTCCGATGTCAGCCAGGTTTGGAGGAGGGGGCAGCTTTGGTCTGGGAGAAATCCTCGTCCTTATGGAATTTTTGTAGGCAAAAACCCCACATGGGCCGCAGGCAAATTAGGCAAGTTGGCTTTGAAAGGAGGCACTTCCACCCAAGAAGCCAAACTCAAGAGCCCACTTGGCAGGTGTCATTTTGTAGGGCACGTTTGGGCCTCCGATGGCAGCCAGGTTTGGAGGAGGGGGCAGCTTTGGTCTGGGAGAAATCCTCGTCCTTCTGGAATTTTTGTAGGCAAAAGCCCTGCATGGGCCGCAGGCAAGTTGACTCCGAAAGGAGGGACTTTTCCCCAGGAAGCCAAACTCAAGAACCCTCAATGCAGGTGTCATTTTGTGGGGCGCGTTTGGGCCTCCGATGGCAGCCAGGTTTGGAGGAGGGGGCAGCTTTGGTCTGGGAGAAATCCTCGTCCTTATGGAATTTTTGGAGGCAAAAGCCCAGGACGGGCCGCAGGCAAGTTAGGCAATTTGGCTCCGAAAGGAGGCACTTTTCCCCAAGAAGCCAAACTCAAGAGCCCACTTGGCAGATGTCATTTTGTAGGGCGCATTTGGGCCTCTGATGGCAGCCAGGTTTGGAGGAGGGGGCAGCTTTGGTCTGGGAGAAATCCTCGTCCTTATGGAATTTTTGTAGGCAAAAGCCCAGCACAGGCCGCAGGCTAGTTAGGCAAGTTGGCTCCGAAAGGAGGCACTGTTCCGCAAGAAGCCAAACTCAAGAGCCCACTTGGCAGGTGTCATTTTGTAGGGCGCGTTTGGGCCTCCGATGGCAGCCAGGTTTGGAGGAGGGGGCAGCTTTGGTCTGGGAGAAATCCTCGTCCTTATGGAATTTTTGGAGGCAAAAGCCGTGCATGGGCCGCCGGCAAGTTGACTCCGAAAGGAGGCACTTTTCCCCAAGAAGCCAAACTCAAGAGCCCACTTGGCAGGTGTCATTTTGTAGGGCGCGTTTGGGCCTCCGATGGCAGCCAATTTTGGCGGAGGGGGCAGCTTTGGTCTGGGAGGAATCCTCGTCCTTATGGAATTTTTGTAGCAAACGTCCGGGACGGGACGCAGGCAAGTTGGTTTTGAAAGGAGTCACTTTTCCCCAAGAAGCCAAACTCAAGAGCCCACTTGGCAGATGTCATTTTGTAGGGCGCGTTTGGGCCTCCGATGGCAGCCAGGTTTGGAGGAGGGAGCAGCTTTGGTCTGGGAGAAATCCTCGTCCTTATGGAATTTTTGTAGGCAAAAGCCCAGGACGGGCCGCAGGCAAGTTAGGCAAGTTGGCTTTGAAAGGAGGCACTTTTCCCCAAGAAGCCAAACTCAAGAGCCCACTTGGCAGGTGTCATTTTGTAGGGCGCGTTTGGGCCTCCGATGGCAGCCAGGTTTGGAGGAGGGGGCAGCTTTGGTCTGGGAGAAATCCTCGTCCTTATGGAATTTTTGGAGGCAAAAGCCCAGGACGGGCCGCAGGCAAGTTAGGCAAGTTGGCTCCGAAAGGAGGCACTTTTCCCCAAGAAGCCAAACTCAAGAACCCACAATGCAGATGTCATTTTGTAGGGCGCGTTTGGGCCTCCGATGGCAGCCAGGTTTGGAGGAGGGGGCAGCTTTGTTCTGGGAGAAATCCTCGTCCTTATGGAATTTTTGTAGCAAAAGCCCTGCATGGGCCGCCGGCAAGTTGACTCCGAAAGGAGGCAATTTTCCCCAAGAAGCCAAACTCAAGAGCCCACTTGGCAGGTGTCATTTTGTAGGGCGCGTTTGGGCCTCCGATGGCAGCCAGGTTTGGAGGAGGGGGCAGCTTTGGTCTGGGAGAAATCCTCGTCCTTATGGAATTTTTGTAGGCAAAACCCCTGCATGAGCCGCAGGCAAGTTGACTCCGAAAGGAGGCACTTTTCCCCAGAAAACCAAACTCAAGAGCCCACTTGGCAGATGTCATTTTGTAGGGCGCGTTTGGGCCTCCGATGGCAGCCAGGTTTGGAGGAGGGGGCAGCTTTGGTCTGGGAGAAATCCTCGTCCTTATGGAATTTTTGTAGGCAAAACCCCTGCATGAGCCGCAGGCAAGTTGACTCCGAAAGGAGGCACTTTTCCCCAGAAAGCCAAACTCAAGAGCCCACTTGGCAGATGTCATTTTGTAGGGCGCGTTTGGGCCTCCGATGGCAGCCAGGTTTGGAGGAGGGGGCAGCTTTGGTCTGGGAGGAATCCTCGTCCTTATGGAATTTTTGTAGCAAAAGCCCAGGACGGGACGCAGGCAAGTTGGTTTTGAAAGGAGTCACTTTTCCCCAAGAAGCTAAACTCAAGAGCCGACTTGGCAGGTGTCATTTTGTAGGGCGCGTTTGGGCCTCCGATGTCAGCCAGGTTTGGAGGAGGGGGCAGCTTTGGTCTGGGAGAAATCCTCGTCCTTATGGAATTTTTGTAGGCAAAAACCCCACATGGGCCGCAGGCAAGTTAGGCAAGTTGGCTTTGAAAGGAGGCACTTCCACCCAAGAAGCCAAACTCAAGAGCCCACTTGGCAGATGTCATTTTGTAGGGCACGTTTGGGCCTCCGATGGCAGCCAGGTTTGGAGGAGGGGGCAGCTTTGGTCTGGGAGAAATCCTCGTCCTTCTGGAATTTTTGTAGGCAAAAGCCCTGCATGGGCCGCAGGCAAGTTGACTCCGAAAGGAGGCACTTTTCCCCAGGAAGCCAAACTCAAGAACCCTCAATGCAGGTGTCATTTTGTGGGGCGCGTTTGGGCCTCCGATGGCAGCCAGGTTTGGAGGAGGGGGCAGCTTTGGTCTGGGAGAAATCCTCGTCCTTCTGGAATTTTTGGAGGCAAAAGCCCAGGACGGGCCGCAGGCAAGTTAGGCAAGTTGGCTCCGAAAGGAGGCACTTTTCCCCAAGAAGCCAAACTCAAGAGCCCACTTGGCAGATGTCATTTTGTAGGGCGCGTTTGGGCCTCTGATGGCAGCCAGGTTTGGAGGAGGGGGCAGCTTTGGTCTGGGAGAAATCCTCGTCCTTATGGAATTTTTGTAGGCAAAAGCCCAGCTCGGGCCGCAGGCTAGTTAGGCAAGTTGACTCCGAAAGGAGGCACTTTTCCCCAAGAAGCCAAACTCAAGAGCCCACTTGGCAGGTGTCATTTTGTAGGGCGAGTTTGGGCCTCCGATGGCAGCCAGGTTTGGCGGAGGGGGCAGCTTTGGTCTGGGAGGAATCCTCGTCCTTATGGAATTTTTGTAGCAAACGTCCGGGACGGGACGCAGGCAAGTTGGTTTTGAAAGGAGTCACTTTTCCCCAAGAAGCCAAACTCAAGAGCCGACTTGGCAGGTGTCATTTTGTAGGGCGCGTTTGGGCCTCCGATGTCAGCCAGGTTTGGAGGAGGGGGCAGCTTTGGTCTGGGAGAAATCCTCGTCCTTATGGAATTTTTGTAGGCAAAAACCCCACATGGGCCGCAGGCAAATTAGGCAAGTTGGCTTTGAAAGGAGGCACTTCCACCCAAGAAGCCAAACTCAAGAGCCCACTTGGCAGGTGTCATTTTGTAGGGCACGTTTGGGCCTCCGATGGCAGCCAGGTTTGGAGGAGGGGGCAGCTTTGGTCTGGGAGAAATCCTCGTCCTTCTGGAATTTTTGTAGCAAAAGCCCTGCATGGGCCGCAGGCAAGTTGACTCCGAAAGGAGGCACTTTTCCCCAGGAAGCCAAACTCAAGAACCCTCAATGCAGGTGTCATTTTGTGGGGCGCGTTTGGGCCTCCGATGGCAGCCAGGTTTGGAGGAGGGGGCAGCTTTGGTCTGGGAGAAATCCTCGTCCTTATGGAATTTTTGGAGGCAAAAGCCCAGGACGGGCCGCAGGCAAGTTAGGCAATTTGGCTCCGAAAGGAGGCACTTTTCCCCAAGAAGCCAAACTCAAGAGCCCACTTGGCAGATGTCATTTTGTAGGGCGCATTTGGGCCTCTGATGGCAGCCAGGTTTGGAGGAGGGGGCAGCTTTGGTCTGGGAGAAATCCTCGTCCTTATGGAATTTTTGTAGGCAAAAGCCCAGCACAGGCCGCAGGCTAGTTAGGCAAGTTGGCTCCGAAAGGAGGCACTGTTCCGCAAGAAGCCAAACTCAAGAGCCCACTTGGCAGGTGTCATTTTGTAGGGCGCGTTTGGGCCTCCGATGGCAGCCAGGTTTGGAGGAGGGGGCAGCTTTGGTCTGGGAGAAATCCTCGTCCTTATGGAATTTTTGGAGGCAAAAGCCCTGCATGGGCCGCCGGCAAGTTGACTCCGAAAGGAGGCACTTTTCCCCAAGAAGCCAAACTCAAGAGCCCACTTGGCAGGTGTCATTTTGTAGGGCGCGTTTGGGCCTCCGATGGCAGCCAGGTTTGGCGGAGGGGGCAGCTTTGGTCTGGGAGGAATCCTCGTCCTTATGGAATTTTTGTAGCAAACGTCCGGGACGGGACGCAGGCAAGTTGGTTTTGAAAGGAGTCACTTTTCCCCAAGAAGCCAAACTCAAGAGCCCACTTGGCAGATGTCATTTTGTAGGGCGCGTTTGGGCCTCCGATGGCAGCCAGGTTTGGAGGAGGGAGCAGCTTTGGTCTGGGAGAAATCCTCGTCCTTATGGAATTTTTGTAGGCAAAAGCCCAGGACGGGCCGCAGGCAAGTTAGGCAAGTTGGCTTTGAAAGGAGGCACTTTTCCCCAAGAAGCCAAACTCAAGAGCCCACTTGGCAGGTGTCATTTTGTAGGGCGCGTTTGGGCCTCCGATGGCAGCCAGGTTTGGAGGAGGGGGCAGCTTTGGTCTGGGAGAAATCCTCGTCCTTATGGAATTTTTGGAGGCAAAAGCCCAGGACGGGCCGCAGGCAAGTTAGGCAATTTGGCTCCGAAAGGAGGCACTTTTCCCCAAGAAGCCAAACTCAAGAACCCACAATGCAGATGTCATTTTGTAGGGCGCGTTTGGGCCTCCGATGGCAGCCAGGTTTGGAGGAGGGGGCAGCTTTGTTCTGGGAGAAATCCTCGTCCTTCTGGAATTTTTGTAGCAAAAGCCCTGCATGGGCCGCCGGCAAGTTGACTCCGAAAGGAGGCAATTTTCCCCAAGAAGCCAAACTCAAGAGCCCACTTGGCAGGTGTCATTTTGTAGGGCGCGTTTGGGCCTCCGATGGCAGCCAGGTTTGGAGGAGGGGGCAGCTTTGGTCTGGGAGAAATCCTCGTCCTTATGGAATTTTTGTAGGCAAAACCCCTGCATGAGCCGCAGGCAAGTTGACTCCGAAAGGAGGCACTTTTCCCCAGAAAACCAAACTCAAGAGCCCACTTGGCAGATGTCATTTTGTAGGGCGCGTTTGGGCCTCCGATGGCAGCCAGGTTTGGAGGAGGGGGCAGCTTTGGTCTGGGAGAAATCCTCGTCCTTATGGAATTTTTGTAGGCAAAACCCCTGCATGAGCCGCAGGCAAGTTGACTCCGAAAGGAGGCACTTTTCCCCAGAAAGCCAAACTCAAGAGCCCACTTGGCAGATGTCATTTTGTAGGGCGCGTTTGGGCCTCCGATGGCAGCCAGGTTTGGAGGAGGGGGCAGCTTTGGTCTGGGAGGAATCCTCGTCCTTATGGAATTTTTGTAGCAAAAGCCCAGGACGGGACGCAGGCAAGTTGGTTTTGAAAGGAGTCACTTTTCCCCAAGAAGCTAAACTCAAGAGCCGACTTGGCAGGTGTCATTTTGTAGGGCGCGTTTGGGCCTCCGATGTCAGCCAGGTTTGGAGGAGGGGGCAGCTTTGGTCTGGGAGAAATCCTCGTCCTTATGGAATTTTTGTAGGCAAAAACCCCACATGGGCCGCAGGCAAGTTAGGCAAGTTGGCTTTGAAAGGAGGCACTTCCACCCAAGAAGCCAAACTCAAGAGCCCACTTGGCAGATGTCATTTTGTAGGGCACGTTTGGGCCTCCGATGGCAGCCAGGTTTGGAGGAGGGGGCAGCTTTGGTCTGGGAGAAATCCTCGTCCTTCTGGAATTTTTGTAGGCAAAAGCCCTGCATGGGCCGCAGGCAAGTTGACTCCGAAAGGAGGCACTTTTCCCCAGGAAGCCAAACTCAAGAACCCTCAATACAGGTGTCATTTTGTGGGGCGCGTTTGGGCCTCCGATGGCAGCCAGGTTTGGAGGAGGGGGCAGCTTTGGTCTGGGAGAAATCCTCGTCCTTCTGGAATTTTTGGAGGCAAAAGCCCAGGACGGGCCGCAGGCAAGTTAGGCAATTTGGCTCCGAAAGGAGGCACTTTTCCCCAAGAAGCCAAACTCAAGAGCCCACTTGGCAGATGTCATTTTGTAGGGCGCGTTTGGGCCTCTGATGGCAGCCAGGTTTGGAGGAGGGGGCAGCTTTGGTCTGGGAGAAATCCTCGTCCTTATGGAATTTTTGTAGGCAAAAGCCCAGCTCGGGCCGCAGGCTAGTTAGGCAAGTTGACTCCGAAAGGAGGCACTTTTCCCCAAGAAGCCAAACTCAAGAGCCCACTTGGCAGGTGTCATTTTGTAGGGCGAGTTTGGGCCTCCGATGGCAGCCAGGTTTGGCGGAGGGGGCAGCTTTGGTCTGGGAGGAATCCTCGTCCTTATGGAATTTTTGTAGCAAACGTCCGGGACGGGACGCAGGCAAGTTGGTTTTGAAAGGAGTCACTTTTCCCCAAGAAGCCAAACTCAAGAGCCCACTTGGCAGATGTCATTTTGTAGGGCGCGTTTGGGCCTCCGATGGCAGCCAGGTTTGGAGGAGGGAGCAGCTTTGGTCAGGGAGAAATCCTTGTCCTTCTGGAATTTTTGTAGGCAAAAGCCCAGGACGGGCCGCAGGCAAGTTAGGCAAGTTGGCTCCGAAAGGAGGCACTTTTCCCCAAGAAGCCAAACTCAAGAGCCCACTTGGCAGGTGTCATTTTGTAGGGCGCGTTTGGGCCTCCGATGGCAGCCAGGTTTGGAGGAGGGGGCAGCTTTGGTCTGGGAGAAATCCTCGTCCTTATGGAATTTTTGTACTCAAAAGCTCAGGACGGGCCGCAGGCAAGTTAGGCAAGTTGGCTCCGAAAGGAGGCACTGTTCCGCAAGAAGCCAAACTCAAGAGCCCACTTGGCAGGTGTCATTTTGTAGGGCGCGTTTGGGCCTCCGATGGCAGCCAGGTTTGGAGGAGGGGGCAGCTTTGGTCTGGGAGAAATCCTCGTCCTTATGGAATTTTTGGAGGCAAAAGCCCAGCTCGGGCCGCCGGCAAGTTGACTCCGAAAGGAGGCACTTTTCCCCAAGAAGCCAAACTCAAGAGCCCACTTGGCAGGTGTCATTTTGTAGGGCGCGTTTGGGCCTCCGATGGCAGCCAGGTTTGTCGGAGGGGGCAGCTTTGGTCTGGGAGGAATCCTCGTCCTTATGGAATTTTTGTAGCAAAAGTCCGGGCCGGGAATCAGGCAAGTTGGTTTTTAAAGGAGTCACTTTTCCCCAAGAAGCCAAACTCAAGAGCCCACTTGGCAGATGTCATTTTGTAGGGCGCGTTTGGGCCTCCGATGGCAGCCAGGTTTGGAGGAGGGAGCAGCTTTGGTCTGGGAGAAATCCGTGTCCTTATGGAATTTTTGTAGGCAAAAGCCCAGGACGGGCCGCAGGCAAGTTAGGCAAGTTGGCTTTGAAAGGAGGCACTTTTCCCCAAGAAGCCAAACTCAAGAGCCCACTTGGCAGGTGTCATTTTGTAGGGCGCGTTTGGGCCTCCGATGGCAGCCAGGTTTGGAGGAGGGGGCAGCTTTGGTCTGGGAGAAATCCTCGTCCTTATGGAATTTTTGGAGGCAAAAGCCCAGGACGGGCCGCAGGCAAGTTAGGCAAGTTGGCTCCGAAAGGAGGCACTTTTCCCCAAGAAGCCAAACTCAAGAACCCACAATGCAGATGTCATTTTGTAGGGCGCGTTTGGGCCTCCGATGGCAGCCAGGTTTGGAGGAGGGGGCAGCTTTGTTCTGGGAGAAATCCTCGTCCTTATGGAATTTTTGTAGCAAAAGCCCTGCATGGGCCGCCGGCAAGTTGACTCCGAAAGGAGGCAATTTTCCCCAGAAAGCCAAACTCAAGAGCCCACTTGGCAGGTGTCATTTTGTAGGGCGCGTTTGGGCCTCCGATGGCAGCCAGGTTTGGAGGAGGGGGCAGCTTTGGTCTGGGAGAAATCCTCGTCCTTATGGAATTTTTGTAGGCAAAACCCCTGCATGAGCCGCAGGCAAGTTGACTCCGAAAGGAGGCACTTTTCCCCAGAAAGCCAAACTCAAGAGCCCACTTGGCAGATGTCATTTTGTAGGGCGCGTTTGGGCCTCCGATGGCAGCCAGGTTTGGAGGAGGGGGCAGCTTTGGTCTGGGAGGAATCCTCGTCCTTATGGAATTTTTGTAGCAAAAGCCCAGGAGAGGACGCAGGCAAGTTGGTTTTCAAAGGAGTCACTTTTCCCCAAGAAGCTAAACTCAAGAGCCGACTTGGCAGGTGTCATTTTGTAGGGCGCGTTTGGGCCTCCGATGTCAGCCAGGTTTGGAGGAGGGGGCAGCTTTGGTCTGGGAGAAATCCTCGTCCTTATGGAATTTTTGTAGGCAAAAACCCCACATGGGCCGCAGGCAAGTTAGGCAAGTTGGCTTTGAAAGGAGGCACTTCCACCCAAGAAGCCAAACTCAAGAGCCCACTTGGCAGGTGTCATTTTGTAGGGCACGTTTGGGCCTCCGATGGCAGCCAGGTTTGGAGGAGGGGGCAGCTTTGGTCTGGGAGAAATCCTCGTCCTTCTGGAATTTTTGTAGGCAAAAGCCCTGCATGGGCCGCAGGCAAGTTGACTCCGAAAGGAGGCACTTTTCCCCAGGAAGCCAAACTCAAGAAACCTCAATGCAGGTGTCATTTGGTGGGGCGCGTTTGGGCCTCCGATGGCAGCCAGGTTTGGAGGAGGGGGCAGCTTTGGTCTGGGAGAAATCCTCGTCCTTCTGGAATTTTTGGAGGCAAAAGCCCAGGACGGGCCGCAGGCAAGTTAGGCAATTTGGCTCCGAAAGGAGGCACTTTTCCCCAAGAAGCCAAACTCAAGAGCCCACTTGGCAGATGTCATTTTGTAGGGCGCGTTTGGGCCTCTGATGGCAGCCAGGTTTGGAGGAGGGGGCAGCTTTGGTCTGGGAGAAATCCTCGTCCTTATGGAATTTTTGTAGGCAAAAGCCCAGCTCGGGCCGCAGGCTAGTTAGGCAAGTTGACTCCGAAAGGAGGCACTTTTCCCCAAGAAGCCAAACTCAAGAGCCCACTTGGCAGGTGTCATTTTGTAGGGCGCGTTTGGGCCTCCGATGGCAGCCAGGTTTGGCGGAGGGGGCAGCTTTGGTCTGGGAGGAATCCTCGTCCTTATGGAATTTTTGTAGCAAACGTCCGGGACGGGACGCAGGCAAGTTGGTTTTGAAAGGAGTCACTTTTCCCCAAGAAGCCAAACTCAAGAGCCCACTTGGCAGATGTCATTTTGTAGGGCGCGTTTGGGCCTCCGATGGCAGCCAGGTTTGGAGGAGGGAGCAGCTTTGGTCTGGGAGAAATCCTTGTCCTTCTGGAATTTTTGTAGGCAAAAGCCCAGGACGGGCCGCAGGCAAGTTAGGCAAGTTGGCTTTGAAAGGAGGCACTTTTCCCCAAGAAGCCAAACTCAAGAGCCCACTTGGCAGGTGTCATTTTGTAGGGCGCGTTTGGGCCTCCGATGGCAGCCAGGTTTGGAGGAGGGGGCAGCTTTGGTCTGGGAGAAATCCTCGTCCTTATGGAATTTTTGTACTCAAAAGCTCAGGACGGGCCGCAGGCAAGTTCGGCAAGTTGGCTCCGAAAGGAGGCACTGTTCCGCAAGAAGCCAAACTCAAGAGCCCACTTGGCAGATGTCATTTTGTAGGGCGCGTTTGGGCCTCCGATGGCAGCCAGGTTTGGAGGAGGGGGCAGCTTTGGTCTGGGAGAAATCCTCGTCCTTATGGAATTTTTGGAGGCAAAAGCCCTGCATGGGCCGCCGGCAAGTTGACTCCGAAAGGAGGCACTTTTCCCCAAGAAGCCAAACTCAAGAGCCCACTTGGCAGGTGTCATTTTGTAGGGCGCGTTTGGGCCTCCGATGGCAGCCAGGTTTGTCGGAGGGGGCAGCTTTGGTCTGGGAGGAATCCTCGTCCTTATGGAATTTTTGTAGCAAACGTCCGGGACGGGACGCAGGCAAGTTGGCTTTGAAAGGAGTCACTTTTCCCCAAGAAGCCAAACTCAAGAGCCCACTTGGCAGATGTCATTTTGTAGGGCGCGTTTGGGCCTCCGATGGCAGCCAGGTTTGGAGGAGGGAGCAGCTTTGGTCTGGGAGAAATCCTTGTCCTTCTGGAATTTTTGTAGGCAAAAGCCCAGGACGGGCCGCAGGCAAGTTAGGCAAGTTGGCTTTGAAAGGAGGCACTTTTCCCCAAGAAGCCAAACTCAAGAGCCCACTTGGCAGGTGTCATTTTGTAGGGCGCGTTTGGGCCTCCGATGGCAGCCAGGTTTGGAGGAGGGGGCAGCTTTGGTCTGGGAGAAATCCTCGTCCTTATGGAATTTTTGGAGGCAAAAGCCCAGGACGGGCCGCAGGCAAGTTAGGCAAGTTGGCTCCGAAAGGAGGCACTTTTCCCCAAGAAGCCAAACTCAAGAGTCCACTTGGCAGATGTCATTTTGTAGGGCGCGTTTGGGCCTCCGATGGCAGCCAGGTTTGGAGGAGGGGGCAGCTTTGTTCTGGGAGAAATCCTCGTCCTTATGGAATTTTTGTAGCAAAAGCCCTGCATGGGCCGCCGGCAAGTTGACTCCGAAAGGAGGCAATTTTCCCCAAGAAGCCAAACTCAAGAGCCCACTTGGCAGGTGTCATTTTGTAGGGCGCGTTTGGGCCTCCGATGGCAGCCAGGTTTGGAGGAGGGGGCAGCTTTGGTCTGGGAGGAATCCTCGTCCTTATGGAATTTTTGTAGCAAAAGCCCAGGACGGGACGCAGGCAAGTTGGTTTTGAAAGGAGTCACTTTTCCCCAAGAAGCTAAACTCAAGAGCCGACTTGGCAGGTGTCATTTTGTAGGGCGCGTTTGGGCCTCCGATGTCAGCCAGGTTTGGAGGAGGGGGCAGCTTTGGTCTGGGAGAAATCCTCGTCCTTATGGAATTTTTGTAGGCAAAAACCCCACATGGGCCGCAGGCAAGTTAGGCAAGTTGGCTTTGAAAGGAGGCACTTCCACCCAAGAAGCCAAACTCAAGAGCCCACTTGGCAGGTGTCATTTTGTAGGGCACGTTTGGGCCTCCGATGGCAGCCAGGTTTGGAGGAGGGGGCAGCTTTGGTCTGGGAGAAATCCTCGTCCTTCTGGAATTTTTGTAGGCAAAAGCCCTGCATGGGCCGCAGGCAAGTTGACTCCGAAAGGAGGCACTTTTCCCCAGGAAGCCAAACTCAAGAACCCTCAATGCAGGTGTCATTTTGTGGGGCGCGTTTGGGCCTCCGATGGCAGCCAGGTTTGGAGGAGGGGGCAGCTTTGGTCTGGGAGAAATCCTCGTCCTTCTGGAATTTTTGGAGGCAAAAGCCCAGGACGGGCCGCAGGCAAGTTAGGCAATTTGGCTCCGAAAGGAGGCACTTTTCCCCAAGAAGCCAAACTCAAGAGCCCACTTGGCAGATGTCATTTTGTAGGGCGCGTTTGGGCCTCTGATGGCAGCCAGGTTTGGAGGAGGGGGCAGCTTTGGTCTGGGAGAAATCCTCATCCTTATGGAATTTTTGTAGGCAAAAGCCCAGCTCGGGCCGCAGGCTAGTTAGGCAAGTTGGCTCCGAAAGGAGGCACTTTTCCCCAAGAAGCCAAACTCAAGAGCCCACTTGGCAGGTGTCATTTTCTAGGGCGCGTTTGGGCCTCCGATGGCAGCCAGGTTTGGAGGAGGGGGCAGCTTTGGTCTGGGAGAAATCCTCGTCCTTATGGAATTTTTGTAGGCAAAAACCCCACATGGGCCGCAGGCAAGTTAGGCAAGTTGGCTTTGAAAGGAGGCACTTCCACCCAAGAAGCCAAACTCAAGAGCCCACTTGGCAGGTGTCATTTTGTAGGGCACGTTTGGGCCTCCGATGGCAGCCAGGTTTGGAGGAGGGGGCAGCTTTGGTCTGGGAGAAATCCTCGTTCTTATGGAATTTTTGTAGGCAAAAGCCCTGCATGGGCCGCAGGCAAGTTGACTCCGAAAGGAGGCACTTTTCCCCAGGAAGCCAAACTCAAGAACCCTCAATGCAGGTGTCATTTTGTGGGGCGCGTTTGGGCCTCCGATGGCAGCCAGGTTTGGAGGAGGGGGCAGCTTTGGTCTGGGAGAAATCCTCGTCCTTCTGGAATTTTTGGAGGCAAAAGCCCAGGACGGGCCGCAGGCAAGTTAGGCAATTTGGCTCCGAATGGAGGCACTTTTCCCCAAGAAGCCAAACTCAAGAGCCCACTTGGCAGATGTCATTTTGTAGGGCGCGTTTGGGCCTCTGATGGCAGCCAGGTTTGGAGGAGGGGGCAGCTTTGGTCTGGGAGAAATCCTCGTCCTTATGGAATTTTTGTAGGCAAAAGCCCAGCTCGGGCCGCAGGCTAGTTAGGCAAGTTGGCTCCGAAAGGAGGCACTTTTCCCCAAGAAGCCAAACTCAAGAGCCCACTTGGCAGGTGTCATTTTGTAGGGCGCGTTTGGGCCTCCGATGGCAGCCAGGTTTGTCGGAGGGGGCAGCTTTGGTCTGGGAGGAATCCTCGTCCTTATGGAATTTTTGTAGCAAACGTCCGGGACGGGACGCAGGCAAGTTGGTTTTGAAAGGAGTCACTTTTCCCCAAGAAGCCAAACTCAAGAGCCCACTTGGCAGATGTCATTTTGTAGGGCGCGTTTGGGCCTCCGATGGCAGCCAGGTTTGGAGGAGGGAGCAGCTTTGGTCTGGGAGAAATCCTTGTCCTTCTGGAATTTTTGTAGGCAAAAGCCCAGGACGGGCCGCAGGCAAGTTAGGCAAGTTGGCTTTGAAAGGAGGCACTTTTCCCCAAGAAGCCAAACTCAAGAGCCCACTTGGCAGGTGTCATTTTGTAGGGCGCGTTTGGGCCTCCGATGGCAGCCAGGTTTGGAGGAGGGGGCAGCTTTGGTCTGGGAGAAATCCTCGTCCTTATGGAATTTTTGGAGGCAAAAGCCCAGGACGGGCCGCAGGCAAGTTAGGCAAGTTGGCTCCGAAAGGAGGCACTTTTCCCCAAGAAGCCAAACTCAAGAGTCCACTTGGCAGATGTCATTTTGTAGGGCGCGTTTGGGCCTCCGATGGCAGCCAGGTTTGGAGGAGGGGGCAGCTTTGTTCTGGGAGAAATCCTCGTTCTTATGGAATTTTTGTAGCAAAAGCCCTGCATGGGCCGCCGGCAAGTTGACTCCGAAAGGAGGCAATTTTCCCCAAGAAGCCAAACTCAAGAGCCCACTTGGCAGGTGTCATTTTGTAGGGCGCGTTTGGGCCTCCGATGGCAGCCAGGTTTGGAGGAGGGGGCAGCTTTGGTCTGGGAGAAATCCTCGTCCTTATGGAATTTTTGTAGGCAAAACACCTGCATGAGCCGCAGGCAAGTTGACTCCGAAAGGAGGCACTTTTCCCCAGAAAGCCAAACTCAAGAGCCCACTTGGCAGATGTCATTTTGTAGGGCGCGTTTGGGCCTCTGATGGCAGCCAGGTTTGGAGGAGGGGGCAGCTTTGGTCTGGGAGAAATCCTCATCCTTATGGAATTTTTGTAGGCAAAAGCCCAGCTCGGGCCGCAGGCTAGTTAGGCAAGTTGGCTCCGAAAGGAGGCACTTTTCCCCAAGAAGCCAAACTCAAGAGCCCACTTGGCAGGTGTCATTTTCTAGGGCGCGTTTGGGCCTCCGATGGCAGCCAGGTTTGGAGGAGGGGGCAGCTTTGGTCTGGGAGAAATCCTCGTCCTTATGGAATTTTTGGAGGCAAAAGCCCTGCATGGGCCGCCGGCAAGTTGACTCCGAAAGGAGGCACTTTTCCCCAAGAAGCCAAACTCAAGAGCCCGCTTGGCAGATGTCATTTTGTAGGGCGCGTTTGGGCCTCCGATGGCAGCCAGGTTTGGCGGAGGGGGCAGCTTTGGTCTGGGAGGAATCCTCGTCCTTATGGAATTTTTGTAGCAAACGTCCGGGACGGGACGCAGGCAAGTTGGTTTTGAAAGGAGTCACTTTTCCCCAAGAAGCCAAACTCAAGAGCCCACTTGGCAGATGTCATTTTGTAGGGCGCGTTTGGGCCTCCGATGGCAGCCAGGTTTGGAGGAGGGAGCAGCTTTGGTCTGGGAGAAATCCTTGTCCTTCTGGAATTTTTGTAGGCAAAAGCCCAGGACGGGCCGCAGGCAAGTTAGGCAAGTTGGCTTTGAAAGGAGGCACTTTTCCCCAAGAAGCCAAACTCAAGAGCCCACTTGGCAGGTGTCATTTTGTAGGGCGCGTTTGGGCCTCCGATGGCAGCCAGGTTTGGAGGAGGGGGCAGCTTTGGTCTGGGAGAAATCCTCGTCCTTATGGAATTTTTGGAGGCAAAAGCCCAGGACGGGCCGCAGGCAAGTTAGGCAAGTTGGCTCCGAAAGGAGGCACTTTTCCCCAAGAAGCCAAACTCAAGAGTCCACTTGGCAGATGTCATTTTGTAGGGCGCGTTTGGGCCTCCGATGGCAGCCAGGTTTGGAGGAGGGGGCAGCTTTGTTCTGGGAGAAATCCTCGTCCTTATGGAATTTTTGTAGGCAAAAGCCCTGCATGGGCCGCCGGCAAGTTGACTCCGAAAGGAGGCAATTTTCCCCAAGAAGCCAAACTCAAGAGCCCACTTGGCAGGTGTCATTTTGTAGGGCGCGTTTGGGCCTCCGATGGCAGCCAGGTTTGGAGGAGGGGGCAGCTTTGGTCTGGGAGAAATCCTCGTCCTTATGGAATTTTTGGAGGCAAAACCCCTGCATGAGCCGCAGGCAAGTTGACTCCGAAAGGAGGCACTTTTCCCCAGAAAGCCAAACTCAAGAGCCCACTTGGCAGATGTCATTTTGTAGGGCGCGTTTGGGCCTCCGATGGCAGCCAGGTTTGGAGGAGGGGGCAGCTTTGGTCTGGGAGGAATCCTCGTCCTTATGGAATTTTTGTAGCAAAAGCCCAGGACGGGACGCAGGCAAGTTGGTTTTGAAAGGAGTCACTTTTCCCCAAGAAGCCAAACTCAAGAGCCGACTTGGCAGGTGTCATTTTGTAGGGCGCGTTTGGGCCTCCGATGGCAGCCAGGTTTGGAGGAGGGGGCAGCTTTGGTCTGGGAGGAATCCTCGTCCTTATGGAATTTTTGTAGCAAAAGCCCAGGACGGGACGCAGGCAAGTTGGTTTTGAAAGGAGTCACTTTTCCCCAAGAAGCCAAACTCAAGAGCCGACTTGGCAGGTGTCATTTTGTAGGGCGCGTTTGGGCCTCCGATGGCAGCCAGGTTTGGAGGAGGGGGCAGCTTTGGTCTGGGAGAAATCCTCGTCCTTATGGAATTTTTGTAGGCAAAAACCCCACATGGGCCGCAGGCAAGTTAGGCAAGTTGACTCCGAAAGGAGGCACTTTTCCCCAAGAAGCCAAACTCAAGAACCCTCAATGCAGATGTCATTTTGTGGGGCGCGTTTGGGCCTCCGATGGCAGCCAGGTTTGGAGGAGGGGGCAGCTTTGGTCTGGGAGAAATCCTCGTCCTTATGGAATTTTTGTAGGCAAAAGCCCAGGACGGGCCGCAGGCAAGTTAGGCAAGTTGGCTCCGAAAGGAGGCACTTTTCCCCAAGAAGCCAAACTCAAGAGCCCACTTGGCAGATGTCATTTTGTAGGGCACGTTTCGGCCTCCGATGGCAGCCAGGTTTGGAGGAGGGGGCAGCTTTGGTCTGGGAGAAATCCTCGTCCTTATGGAATTTTTGTAGGGAAAAGCCCAGGACGTGCCGCAGGCAAGTTGGCTTTGAAAGGAGGCACTTCCACCCAAGAAGCCAAACTCAAGAGCCCACTTGGCAGGTGTCATTTTGTAGGGCACGTTTGGGCCTCCGATGGCAGCCAGGTTTGGAGGAGGGGGCAGCTTTGGTCTGGGAGAAATCCTCGTCCTTCTGGAATTTTTGTAGGCAAAAGCCCTGCATGGGCCGCAGGCAAGTTGACTCCGAAAGGAGGCACTTTTCCCCAGGAAGCCAAACTCAAGAACCCTCAATGCAGGTGTCATTTGGTGGGGCGCGTTTGGGCCTCCGATGGCAGCCAGGTTTGGAGGAGGGGGCAGCTTTGGTCTGGGAGAAATCCTCGTCCTTCTGGAATTTTTGTAGCCAAAAGCCCTGCATGGGCCGCAGGCAAGTTGACTCCGAAAGGAGGCACTTTTCCCCAGGAAGTCAAACTCAAGAACCCTCAATGCAGGTGTCATTTTGTGGGGCGCGTTTGGGCCTCCGATGGCAGCCAGGTTTGGAGGAGGGAGCAGCTTTGGTCTGGGAGAAATCCTCGTCCTTATGGAATTTTTGGAGGCAAAAGCCCAGGACGGGCCGCAGTCAAGTTAGGCAATTTGGCTCCGAAAGGAGGCACTTTTCCCCAAGAAGCCAAACTCAAGAGCCCACTTGGCAGATGTCATTTTGTAGGGCGCGTTTGGGCCTCTGATGGCAGCCAGGTTTGGAGGAGGGGGCAGCTTTGGTCTGGGAGAAATCCTCGTCCTTATGGAATTTTTGTAGGCAAAAGCCCAGCACAGGCCGCAGGCTAGTTAGGCAAGTTGGCTCCGAAAGGAGGCACTGTTCCGCAAGAAGCCAAACTCAAGAGCCCACTTGGCAGGTGTCATTTTGTAGGGCGCGTTTGGGCCTCCGATGGCAGCCAGGTTTGGAGGAGGGGGCAGCTTTGGTCTTGGAGAAATCCTCGTCCTTATGGAATTTTTGGAGGCAAAAGCCCTGCATGGGCCGCCGGCAAGTTGACTCCGAAAGGAGGCACTTTTCCCCAAGAAGCCAAACTCAAGAGCCCGCTTGGCAGATGTCATTTTGTAGGGCGCGTTTGGGCCTCCGATGGCAGCCAGGTTTGGAGGAGGGGGCAGCTTTGGTCTGGGAGGAATCCTCGTCCTTATGGAATTTTTGTAGCAAACGTCCGGGACGGGACGCAGGCAAGTTGGTTTTGAAAGGAGTCACTTTTCCCCAAGAAGCCAAACTCAAGAGCCCACTTGGCAGATGTCATTTTGTAGGGCGCGTTTGGGCCTCCGATGGCAGCCAGGTTTGGAGGAGGGAGCAGCTTTGGTCTGGGAGAAATCCTTGTCCTTCTGGAATTTTTGTAGGCAAAAGCCCAGGACGGGCCGCAGGCAAGTTAGGCAAGTTGGCTTTGAAAGGAGGCACTTTTCCCCAAGAAGCCAAACTCAAGAGCCCACTTGGCAGGTGTCATTTTGTAGGGCGCGTTTGGGCCACCGATGGCAGCCAGGTTTGGAGGAGGGGGCAGCTTTGGTCTGGGAGAAATCCTCGTCCTTATGGAATTTTTGTACTCAAAAGCCCAGGACGGGCCGCAGGCAAGTTAGGCAAGTTGGCTCTGAAAGGAGGCACTTTTCCCCAAGAAGCCAAACTCAAGAACCCACAATGCAGATGTCATTTTGTAGGGCGCGTTTGGGCCTCCGATGGCAGCCAGGTTTGGAGGAGGGGGCAGCTTTGTTCTGGGAGAAATCCTCGTCCTTATGGAATTTTTGTAGGCAAAAGCCCTGCATGGGCCGCCGGCAAGTTGACTCCGAAAGGAGGCAATTTTCCCCAAGAAGCCAAACTCAAGAGCCCACTTGGCAGGTGTCATTTTGTAGGGCGCGTTTGGGCCTCCGATGGCAGCCAGGTTTGGAGGAGGGGGCAGCTTTGGTCTGGGAGGAATCCTCGTCCTTATGGAATTTTTGTAGCAAAAGCCCTGGACGGGACGCAGGCAAGTTGGTTTTGAAAGGAGTCACTTTTCCCCAAGAACCCAAACTCAAGAGCCGACTTGGCAGGTGTCATTTTGTAGGGCGCGTTTGGGCCTCCGATGTCAGCCAGGTTTGGAGGAGGGGGCAGCTTTGGTCTGGGAGAAATCCTTGTCCTTATGGAATTTTTGTAGGCAAAAACCCAACATGGGCCGCAGGCAAATTAGGCAAGTTGGCTTTGAAAGGAGGCACTTCCACCCAAGAAGCCAAACTCAAGAGCCCACTTGGCAGGTGTCATTTTGTAGGGCACGTTTGGGCCTCCGATGGCAGCCAGGTTTGGAGGAGGGGGCAGCTTTGGTCTGGGAGAAATCCTCGTCCTTCTGGAATTTTTGTAGGCAAAAGCCCTGCATGGGCCGCAGGCAAGTTGACTCCGAAAGGAGGCACTTTTCCCCAGGAAGCCAAACTCAAGAACCCTCAATGCAGGTGTCATTTTGTGGGGCGTGTTTGGGCTTCCGATGGCAGCCAGGTTTGGAGGAGGGGGCAGCTTTGGTCTGGGAGAAATCCTCGTCCTTCTGGAATTTTTGGAGGCAAAAGCCCAGGACGGGCCGCAGTCAAGTTAGGCAATTTGGCTCCGAAAGGAGGCACTTTTCCCCAAGAAGCCAAACTCAAGAGCCCACTTGGCAGATGTCATTTTGTAGGGCGCGTTTGGGCCTCTGATGGCAGCCAGGTTTGGAGGAGGGGGCAGCTTTGGTCTGGGAGAAATCCTCGTCCTTATGGAATTTTTGTAGGCAAAAGCCCAGCACAGGCCGCAGGCTAGTTAGGCAAGTTGGCTCCGAAAGGAGGCACTTTTCCCCAAGAAGCCAAACTCAAGAGCCGACTTGGCAGGTGTCATTTTGTAGGGCGCGTTTGGGCCTCCGATGGCAGCCAGGTTTGGAGGAGGGGGCAGCTTTGGTCTGGGAGAAATCCTCGTCCTTATGGAATTTTTGGAGGCAAAAGCCCTGCATGGGCCGCCGGCAAGTTGACTCCGAAAGGAGGCACTTTTCCCCAAGAAGCCAAACTCAAGAGCCCGCTTGGCAGATGTCATTTTGTAGGGCGCGTTTGGGCCTCCGATGGCAGCCAGGTTTGGCGGAGGGGGCAGCTTTGGTCTGGGAGGAATCCTCGTCCTTATGGAATTTTTGTAGCAAACGTCCGGGACGGGACGCAGGCAAGTTGGTTTTGAAAGGAGGCACTTTTCCCCAAGAAGCCAAACTCAAGAGCCCACTTGGCAGATGTCATTTTGTAGGGCGCGTTTGGGCCTCCGATGGCAGCCAGGTTTGGAGGAGGGAGCAGCTTTGGTCTGGGAGAAATCCTTGTCCTTCTGGAATTTTTGTAGGCAAAAGCCCAGGACGGGCCGCAGGCAAGTTAGGCAAGTTGGCTCCGAAAGGAGGCACTTTTCCCCAAGAAGCCAAACTCAAGAACCCACTTGGCAGATGTCATTTTGTAGGGCGCGTTTGGGCCTCCGATGGCAGCCAGGTTTGGAGGAGGGGGCAGCTTTGGTCTGGGAGAAATCCTCGTCCTTCTGGAATTTTTGTACTCAAAAGCCCAGGACTGGCCGCAGGCAAGTTAGGCAAGTTGGCTCCGAAAGGAGGCACTTTTCCCCAAGAAGCCAAACTCAAGAACCCACTTGGCAGATGTCATTTTGTAGGGCGCGTTTGGGCCTCCGATGGCAGCCAGGTTTGGAGGAGGGGGCAGCTTTGTTCTGGGAGAAATCCTCGTCCTTATGGAATTTTTGTAGGCAAAAGCCCTGCATGGGCCGCCGGCAAGTTGACTCCGAAAGGAGGCAATTTTCCCCAAGAAGCCAAACTCAAGAGCCCACTTGGCAGGTGTCATTTTGTAGGGCGCGTTTGGGCCTCCGATGGCAGCCAGGTTTGGAGGAGGGGGCAGCTTTGGTCTGGGAGAAATCCTCGTCCTTATGGAATTTTTGTAGGCAAAACCCCTGCATGTGCCGCAGGCAAGTTGACTCCGAAAGGAGGCACTTTTCCCCAGAAAGCCAAACTCAAGAGCCCACTTGGCAGATGTCATTTTGTAGGGCGCGTTTGGGCCTCCGATGGCAGCCAGGTTTGGAGGAGGGGGCAGCTTTGGTCTGGGAGGAATCCTCGTCCTTATGGAATTTTTGTAGCAAAAGCCCAGGACGGGACGCAGGCAAGTTGGTTTTGAAAGGAGTCACTTTTCCCCAAGAAGCCAAACTCAAGAGCCCACTTGGCAGGTGTCATTTTGTAGGGCGCGTTTGGGCCTCCGATGTCAGCCAGGTTTGGAGGAGGGGGCAGCTTTGGTCTGGGAGAAATCCTCGTCCTTATGGAATTTTTGTAGGCAAAAACCCCACATGGGCCGCAGGCAAATTAGGCAAGTTGGCTTTGAAAGGAGGCACTTCCACCCAAGAAGCCAAACTCAAGAGCCCACTTGGCAGGTGTCATTTTGTAGGGCACGTTTGGGCCTCCGATGGCAGCCAGGTTTGGAGGAGGGGGCAGCTTTGGTCTGGGAGAAATCCTCGTCCTTCTGGAATTTTTGGAGGCAAAAGCCCAGGACGGGCCGCAGTCAAGTTAGGCAATTTGGCTCCGGAAGGAGGCACTGTCCCGCAAGAAGCCAAACTCAAGAGCCCACTTGGCAGGTGTCATTTTGTAGGGCGCGTTTGGGCCTCCGATGGCAGCCAGGTTTGGAGGAGGGGGCAGCTTTGGTCTGGGAGAAATCCTCGTCCTTCTGGAATTTTTGGAGGCAAAAGCCCAGGACGGGCCGCAGTCAAGTTAGGCAATTTGGCTCCGAAAGGAGGCACTTTTCCCCAAGAAGCCAAACTCAAGAGCCCACTTGGCAGATGTCATTTTGTAGGGCGCGTTTGGGCCTCTGATGGCAGCCAGGTTTGGAGGAGGGGGCAGATTTGGTCTGGGAGAAATCCTCGTCCTTATGGAATTTTTGTAGGCAAAAGCCCAGCACAGGCCGCAGGCTAGTTAGGCAAGTTGGCTCCGAAAGGAGGCACTTTTCCCCAAGAAGCCAAACTCAAGAGCCCACTTGGCAGGTGTCATTTTGTAGGGCGCGTTTGGGCCTCCGATGGCAGCCAGGTTTGGAGGAGGGGGCAGCTTTGGTCTGGGAGAAATCCTCGTCCTTATGGAATTTTTGGAGGCAAAAGCCCTGCATGGGCCGCCAGCAAGTTGACTCCGAAAGGAGGCACTTTTCCCCAAGAAGCCAAACTCAAGAGCCCGCTTGGCAGATGTCATTTTGTAGGGCGCGTTTGGGCCTCCGATGGCAGCCAGGTTTGGCGGAGGGGGCAGCTTTGGTCTGGGAGGAATCCTCGTCCTTATGGAATTTTTGTAGCAAACGTCCGGGACGGGACGCAGGCAAGTTGGTTTTGAAAGGAGTCACTTTTCCCCAAGAAGCCAAACTCAAGAGCCCACTTGGCAGATGTCATTTTGTAGGGCGCGTTTGGGCCTCCGATGGCAGCCAGGTTTGGAGGAGGGAGCAGCTTTGGTCTGGGAGAAATCCTTGTCCTTCTGGAATTTTTGTAGGCAAAAGCCCAGGACGGGCCGCAGGCAAGTTAGGCAAGTTGGCTTTGAAAGGAGGCACTTTTCCCCAAGAAGCCAAACTCAAGAGCCCACTTGGCAGGTGTCATTTTGTAGGGCGCGTTTGGGCCTCCGATGGCAGCCAGGTTTGGAGGAGGGGGCAGCTTTGGTCTGGGAGAAATCCTCGTCCTTATGGAATTTTTGTACTCAAAAGCCCAGGACGGGCCGCAGGCAAGTTAGGCAAGTTGGCTCCGAAAGGAGGCACTTTTCCCCAAGAAGCCAAACTCAAGAACCCACTTGGCAGATGTCATTTTGTAGGGCGCGTTTGGGCCTCCGATGGCAGCCAGGTTTGGAGGAGGGGGCAGCTTTGTTCTGGGAGAAATCCTCGTCCTTATGGAATTTTTGTAGGCAAAAGCCCTGCATGGGCCGCAGGCAAGTTGACTCCGAAAGGAGGCAATTTTCCCCAAGAAGCCAAACTCAAGAGCCCACTTGGCAGGTGTCATTTTGTAGGGCGCGTTTGGGCCTCCGATGGCAGCCAGGTTTGGAGGAGGGGGCAGCTTTGGTCTGGGAGAAATCCTCGTCCTTATGGAATTTTTGGAGGCAAAACCCCTGCATGAGCCGCAGGCAAGTTGACTCCGAAAGGAGGCACTTTTCCCCAGAAAGCCAAACTCAAGAGCCCACTTGGCAGATGTCATTTTGTAGGGCGCGTTTGGGCCTCCGATGGCAGCCAGGTTTGGAGGAGGGGGCAGCTTTGGTCTGGGAGGAATCCTCGTCCTTATGGAATTTTTGTAGCAAAAGCCCAGGACGGGACGCAGGCAAGTTGGTTTTGAAAGGAGTCACTTTTCCCCAAGAAGCCAAACTCAAGAGCCGACTTGGCAGGTGTCATTTTGTAGGGCGCGTTTGGGCCTCCGATGGCAGCCAGGTTTGGAGGAGGGGGCAGCTTTGGTCTGGGAGAAATCCTCGTCCTTATGGAATTTTTGTAGTCAAAAACCCCACATGGGCCGCAGGCAAGTTAGGCAAGTTGACTCCGAAAGGAGGCACTTTTCCCCAAGAAGCCAAACTCAAGAACCCTCAATGCAGATGTCATTTTGTGGGGCGCGTTTGGGCCTCCGATGGCAGCCAGGTTTGGAGGAGGGGGCAGCTTTGGTCTGGGAGAAATCCTCGTCCTTATGGAATATTTGTACTCAAAAGCCCAGGACGGGCCGCAGGCAAGTTAGGCAAGTTGGCTCCGAAAGGAGGCACTTTTCCGCAAGAAGCCAAACTCAAGAGCCCACTTGGCAGATGTCATTTTGTAGGGCGCGTTTGGGCCTCCGATGGCAGCCAGGTTTGGAGGAAGGGGCAGCTTTGGTCTGGGAGAAATCCTCGTCCTTATGGAATTTTTGTAGGGAAAAGCCCAGCACGGGCCGCAGGCAAGTTGGCTTTGAAAGGAGGCACTTCCACCCAAGAAGCCAAACTCAAGAGCCCACTTGGCAGGTGTCATTTTGTAGGGCACGTTTGGGCCTCCGATGGCAGCCAGGTTTGGAGGAGGGGGCAGCTTTGGTCTGGGAGAAATCCTCGTCCTTCTGGAATTTTTGTAGGCAAAAGCCCTGCATGGGCCGCAGGCAAGTTGACTCCGAAAGGAGGCACTTTTCCCCAGGAAGCCAAACTCAAGAACCCTCAATGCAGGTGTCATTTTGTGGGGCGCGTTTGGGCCTCCGATGGCAGCCAGGTTTGGAGGAGGGGGCAGCTTTGGTCTGGGAGAAATCCTCGTCCTTCTGGAATTTTTGTAGGCAAAAGCCCTGCATGGGCCGCAGGCAAGTTGACTCCGAAAGGAGGCACTTTTCCCCAGGAAGCCAAACTCAAGAACCCTCAATGCAGGTGTCATTTGGTGGGGCGCGTTTGGGCCTCCGATGGCAGCCAGGTTTGGAGGAGGGAGCACCTTTGGTCTGGGAGAAATCCTCGTCCTTCTGGAATTTTTGGAGGCAAAAGCCCAGGACGGGCCGCAGGCAAGTTAGGCAATTTGGCTCCGAAAGGAGGCACTTTTCCCCAAGAAGCCAAACTCAAGAGCCCACTTGGCAGATGTCATTTTGTAGGGCGCGTTTGGGCCTCTGATGGCAGCCAGGTTTGGAGGAGGGGGCAGCTTTGGTCTGGGAGAAATCCTCGTCCTTATGGAATTTTTGTAGGCAAAAGCCCTGCACAGGCCGCAGGCTAGTTAGGCAAGTTGGCTCCGAAAGGAGGCACTTTTCCCCAAGAAGCCAAACTCAAGAGCCCACTTGGCAGGTGTCATTTTGTAGGGCGCGTTTGGGCCTCCGATGGCAGCCAGGTTTGGAGGAGGGGGCAGCTTTGGTCTGGGAGAAATCCTCGTCCTTATGGAATTTTTGGAGGCAAAAGCCCTGCATGGCCCGCCGGCAAGTTGACACCGAAAGGAGGCACTTTTCCCCAAGAAGCCAAACTCAAGAGCCCGCTTGGCAGATGTCATTTTGTAGGGCGCGTTTGGGCCTCCGATGGCAGCCAGGTTTGGCGGAGGGGGCAGCTTTGGTCTGGGAGGAATCCTCGTCCTTATGGAATTTTTGTAGCAAACGTCCGGGACGGGACGCAGGCAAGTTGGTTTTGAAAGGAGTCACTTTTCCCCAAGAAGCCAAACTCAAGAGCCCACTTGGCAGATGTCATTTTGTAGGGCGCGTTTGGGCCTCCGATGGCAGCCAGGTTTGGAGGAGGGAGCAGCTTTGGTCTGGGAGAAATCCTTGTCCTTCTGGAATTTTTGTAGGCAAAAGCCCAGGACGGGCCGCAGGCAAGTTAGGCAAGTTGGCTTTGAAAGGAGGCACTTTTCCCCAAGAAGCCAAACTCAAGAGCCCACTTGGCAGGTGTCATTTTGTAGGGCGCGTTTGGGCCTCCGATGGCAGCCAGGTTTGGAGGAGGGGGCAGCTTTGGTCTGGGAGAAATCCTCGTCCTTATGGAATATTTGTACTCAAAAGCCCAGGACGGGCCGCAGGCAAGTTAGGCAAGTTGGCTCCGAAAGGAGGCACTTTTCCCCAAGAAGCCAAACTCAAGAACCCACAATGCAGATGTCATTTTGTAGGGCGCGTTTGGGCCTCCGATGGCAGCCAGGTTTGGAGGAGGGGGCAGCTTTGTTCTGGGAGAAATCCTCGTCCTTATGGAATTTTTGGAGGCAAAAGCCCTGCATGGGCCGCCGGCAAGTTGACTCCGAAAGGAGGCAATTTTCCCCAAGAAGCCAAACTCAAGAGCCCACTTGGCAGGTGTCATTTTGTAGGGCGCGTTTGGGCCTCCGATGGCAGCCAGGTTTGGAGGAGGGGGCAGCTTTGGTCTGGGAGAAATCCTCGTCCTTATGGAATTTTTGTAGGCAAAAGCCCTGCATGAGCCGCAGGCAAGTTGACTCCGAAATGAGGCACTTTTCCCCAGAAAGCCAAACTCAAGAGCCCACTTGGCAGATGTCATTTTGTAGGGCGCGTTTGGGCCTCCGATGGCAGCCAGGTTTGGAGGAGGGGGCAGCTTTGGTCTGGGAGGAATCCTCGTCCTTATGGAATTTTTGTAGGCAAAAGCCCAGGACGGGACGCAGGCAAGTTGGTTTTGAAAGGAGACACTTTTCCCCAAGAAGCCAAACTCAACAGCCGACTTGGCAGGTGTCATTTTGTAGGGCGCGTTTGGGCCTCCGATGGCAGCCAGGTTTGGAGGAGGGGGCAGCTTTGGTCTGGGAGGAATCCTCGTCCTTATGGAATTTTTGTAGCAAAAGCCCAGGACGGGTCGCAGGCAAGTTGGTTTTGAAAGGAGTCACTTTTCCCCAGGAAGCCAAACTCAAGAGCCGACTTGGCAGGTGTCATTTTGTAGGGCGCATTTGGGCCTCCGATGGCAGCCAGGTTTGGAGGAGGGGGCAGCTTTGGTCTGGGAGAAATCCTCGTCCTTATGGAATTTTTGTAGGCAAAAACCCCACATGGGCCGCAGGCAAGTTAGGCAAGTTGACTCCGAAAGGAGGCACTTTTCCCCAAGAAGCCAAACTCAAGAACCCTCAATGCAGATGTCATTTTGTGGGGCGCGTTTGGGCCTCCGATGGCTGCCAGGTTTGGAGGAGGGGGCAGCTTTGGTCTGGGAGAAATCCTCGTCCTTATGGAATTTTTGTAGTCTAAAGCCCAGCACGGGCCGCAGGCTAGTTAGGCAAGTTGGCTTTGAAAGGAGGCTCTTTTCCGCAAGAAGCCAAACTCAAGAGCCCACTTGGCAGATGTCATTTTGTAGGGCGCGTTTGGGCCTCCGATGGCAGCCAGGTTTGGAGGAGGGGGCAGCTTTGGTCTGGGAGAAATCCTCGTCCTTATGGAATTTTTGTAGGGAAAAGCCCTGCATGGGCCGCCGGCAAGTTGACTCCGAAAGGAGGCAATTTTCCCCAAGAAGCCAAACTCAAGAGCCCACTTGGCAGGTGTCATTTTGTAGGGCGCGTTTGGGCCTCCGATGGCAGCCAGGTTTGGAGGAGGGGGCAGCTTTGGTCTGGGAGAAATCCTCGTCCTTATGGAATTTTTGTAGGCAAAAGCCCTGCATGAGCCGCAGGCAAGTTGACTCCGAAATGAGGCACTTTTCCCCAGAAAGCCAAACTCAAGAGCCCACTTGGCAGATGTCATTTTGTAGGGCGCGTTTGGGCCTCCGATGGCAGCCAGGTTTGGAGGAGGGGGCAGCTTTGGTCTGGGAGAAATCCTCGTCCTTATGGAATTTTTGTAGGGAAAAGCCCTGCATGGGCCGCCGGCAAGTTGACTCCGAAAGGAGGCAATTTTCCCCAAGAAGCCAAACTCAAGAGCCCACTTGGCAGGTGTCATTTTGTAGGGCGCGTTTGGGCCTCCGATGGCAGCCAGGTTTGGAGGAGGGGGCAGCTTTGGTCTGGGAGAAATCCTCGTCCTTATGGAATTTTTGTAGGCAAAAGCCCTGCATGAGCCGCAGGCAAGTTGACTCCGAAATGAGGCACTTTTCCCCAGAAAGCCAAACTCAAGAGCCCACTTGGCAGCTGTCATTTTGTAGGGCGCGTTTGGGCCTCCGATGGCAGCCAGGTTTGGAGGAGGGGGCAGCTTTGGTCTGGGAGAAATCCTCGTCCTTATGGAATTTTTGTAGGGAAAAGCCCTGCATGGGCCGCCGGCAAGTTGACTCCGAAAGGAGGCAATTTTCCCCAAGAAGCCAAACTCAAGAGCCCACTTGGCAGGTGTCATTTTGTAGGGCGCGTTTGGGCCTCCGATGGCAGCCAGGTTTGGAGGAGGGGGCAGCTTTGGTCTGGGAGAAATCCTCGTCCTTATGGAATTTTTGTAGGCAAAAGCCCTGCATGAGCCGCAGGCAAGTTGACTCCGAAATGAGGCACTTTTCCCCAGAAAGCCAAACTCAAGAGCCCACTTGGCAGATGTCATTTTGTAGGGCGCGTTTGGGCCTCCGATGGCAGCCAGGTTTGGAGGAGGGGGCAGCTTTGGTCTGGGAGGAATCGTCGTCCTTATGGAATTTTTGTAGGCAAAAGCCCAGGACGGGACGCAGGCAAGTTGGTTTTGAAAGGAGACACTTTTCCCCAAGAAGCCAAACTCAAGAGCCGACTTGGCAGGTGTCATTTTGTAGGGCTCGTTTGGGCCTCCGATGGCAGCCAGGTTTGGAGGAGGGGGCAGCTTTGGTCTGGGAGGAATCCTCGTCCTTATGGAATTTTTGTAACAAAAGCCCAGGACGGGTCGCAGGCAAGTTGGTTTTGAAAGGAGTCACTTTTCCCCAAGAAGCCAAACTCAAGAGCCCACTTGGCAGGTGTCATTTTGTAGGGCGCGTTTGGGCCTCCGATGTCAGCCAGGTTTGGAGGAGGGGGCAGCTTTGGTCTGGGAGAAATCCTCGTCCTTATGGAATTTTTGTAGGCAAAAACCCCACATGGGCCGCAGGCAAGTTAGGCAAGTTGACTCCGAAAGGAGGCACTTTTCCCCAAGAAGCCAAACTCAAGAACCCTCAATGCAGATGTCATTTTGTGGGGCGCGTTTGGGCCTCCGATGGCAGCCAGGTTTGGAGGAGGGGGCAGCTTTGGTCTGGGAGAAATCCTCGTCCTTATGGAATTTTTGTAGTCTAAAGCCCAGCACGGGCCGCAGGCTAGTTAGGCAAGTTGGCTTTGAAAGGAGGCACTTTTCCGCAAGAAGCCAAACTCAAGAGCCCACTTGGCAGATGTCATTTTGTAGGGCGCGTTTGGGCCTCCGATGGCAGCCAGGTTTGGCGGAGGGGGCAGCTTTGGTCTGGGAGGAATCCTCGTCCTTATGGAATTTTTGTAGCAAACGTCCGGGACGGGATGCAGGCAAGTTGGTTTTGAAAGGAGTCACTTTTCCCCAAGAAGCCAAACTCAAGAGCCCACTTGGCAGATGTCATTTTGTAGGGCGCGTTTGGGCCTCCGATGGCAGCCAGGTTTGGAGGAGGGAGCAGCTTTGGTCTGGGAGAAATCCTTGTCCTTCTGGAATTTTTGTAGGCAAAAGCCCAGGACGGGCCGCAGGCAAGTTAGGCAAGTTGGCTTTGAAAGGAGGCACTTTTCCCCAAGAAGCCAAACTCAAGAGCCCACTTGGCAGATGTCATTTTGTAGGGTGCGTTTGGGCCTCCGATGGCAGCCAGGTTTGGAGGAGGGGGCAGCTTTGGCCTGGGAGAAATCCTCGTCCTTATGGAATTTTTGTACTCAAAAGCCCAGGACGGGCCGCAGGCAAGTTAGGCAAGTTGGCTCCGAAAGGAGGCACTTTTCCCCAAGAAGCCAAACTCAAGAACCCACAATGCAGATGTCATTTTGTAGGGCGCGTTTGGACCTCCGATGGCAGCCAGGTTTGGAGGAGGGGGCAGCTTTCTTCTCGGAGAAATCCTCGTCCTTATGGAATTTTTGGAGGCAAAAGCCCAGGACGGGACGCAGGCAAGTTGGCTTTGAAAGGAGGCACTTTCCCCCAAGAAGCCAAACTCAAGAGCCCACTTGGCAGGTGTCATTTTGTAGGGCGCGTTTGGGCCTCCGATGGCAGCCAGGTTTGGAGGAGGGGGCAGCTTTGGTCTGGGAGAAATCCTCGTCCTTCTGGAATTTTTGTAGGCAAAAGCCCAGGACGGGCCGCAGGCAAGTTGGCTTTGAAAGGAGGCACTTTCCCCCAAGAAGCCAAACTGAAGAGCCCACTTGGCAGATGTCATTTTGTAGGGCACGTTTGGGCCTCCGATGGCAGCCAGGTTTGGAGGAGGGGGCAGCTTTGGTCTGGGAGAAATCCTCGTCCTTATGGAATTTTTGTAGGCAAAAGCCCTGCATGGGCCGCAGGCAAGTTGACTCCGAAAGGAGGCACATTTCCCCAGAAAGCCAAACTCAAGAGCCCACTTGGCAGATGTCATTTTGTAGGGCGCGTTTGGGCCTCCGATGGAAGCCAGGTTTGGAGGAGGGGGCAGCTTTGGTCTGGGAGAAATCCTCGTCCTTATGGAATTTTTGTAGGCAAAAGCCCAGGACGGGCCGCAGGCAAGTTAGGCAATTTGGCTCTGAAAGGAGGCACTTTTCCCCAAGAAACCAAACTCAAGAGCCCACTTGGCAGATGTCATTTTGTAGGGCGCGTTTGTGCCTCTGATGGCAGCCAGGTTTGGAGGAGGGGGCAGCTTTGGTCTGGGAGAAATCCTCGTCCTTATGGAATTTTTGTAGGCAAAAGCCCAGGACGGGACGCAGGCTAGTTAGGCAAGTTGGCTCCGAAAGGAGGCACTTTTCCCCAAGGAGCCAAACTCAAGAGCCCACTTGGCAGGTGTCATTTTGTAGGGCGCGTTTGGGCCTCCGATGGCAGCCAGGTTTGGAGGAGGGGGCAGCTTTGGTCTGGGAGAAATCCTCGTCCTTCTGGAATTTTTGGAGGCAAAAGCCCTGCATGGGCCGCCGGCAAGTTGACTCCGAAAGGAGGCACTTTTCCCCAAGAAGCCAAAGTCACGAGCCCGCTTGGCAGATGTCATTTTGTAGGGCGCGTTTGGGCCTCCGATGGCAGCCAGGTTTGGCGGAGGGGGCAGCTTTGGTCTGGGAGGAATCCTCGTCCTTATGGAATTTTTGTAGCAAACGTCCGGGACGGGATGCAGGCAAGTTGGTTTTGAAAGGAGTCACTTTTCCCCAAGAAGCCAAACT
Source organism: Cinclus cinclus (assembly GCF_963662255.1). Lineage (NCBI taxonomy): Eukaryota > Metazoa > Chordata > Aves > Passeriformes > Cinclidae > Cinclus > Cinclus cinclus. The sequence continues at coordinate 5,217,141 of NC_085074.1, read as the reverse complement.
CAAGAGCCCACTTGGCAGATGTCATTTTGTAGGGCGCGTTTGGGCCTCCGATGGCAGCCAGGTTTGGAGGAGGGAGCAGCTTTGGTCTGGGAGAAATCCTTGTCCTTCTGGAATTTTTGTAGGCAAAAGCCCAGGACGGGCCGCAGGCAAGTTAGGCAAGTTGGCTTTGAAAGGAGGCACTTTTCCCCAAGAAGCCAAACTCAAGAGCCCACTTGGCAGATGTCATTTTGTAGGGTGCGTTTGGGCCTCCGATGGCAGCCAGGTTTGGAGGAGGGGGCAGCTTTGGCCTGGGAGAAATCCTCGTCCTTATGGAATTTTTGTACTCAAAAGCCCAGGACGGGCCGCAGGCAAGTTAGGCAAGTTGGCTCCGAAAGGAGGCACTTTTCCCCAAGAAGCCAAACTCAAGAACCCACAATGCAGATGTCATTTTGTAGGGCGCGTTTGGACCTCCGATGGCAGCCAGGTTTGGAGGAGGGGGCAGCTTTCTTCTCGGAGAAATCCTCGTCCTTATGGAATTTTTGGAGGCAAAAGCCCAGGACGGGCCGCAGGCAAGTTAGGCAAGTTGGCTCCGAAAGGAGGCAGTTTTCCCCAAGAAGCCAAACTGAAGAACCCTCAATGCAGATGTCATTTTGTGGGGCGCGTTTGGGCCTCCGATGGCAGCCAGGTTTGGAGGAGGGGGCAGCTTTGGTCTGGGAGAAATCCTCGTCCTTCTGGAATTTTTGTAGCAAAAGCCCGGGACGGGACACAGGCAAGTTGGTTTTGAAAGGAGTCACTTTTCCCCCAGAAGCCAAACTCAAGAGCCCACTTGGCAGGTGTCATTTTGTAGGGCACGTTTGGGCCTCCGATGGCAGCCAGGTTTGGAGGAGGGGGCAGCTTTGGTCTGGGAGAAATCCTCGTCCTTCTGGAATTTTTGGAGGCAAAAGCCCAGGACGGGCCGCAGGCAAGTTAGGCAAGTTGGCTCCGAAAGGAGGCACTTTTCCCCAAGAAGCCAAACTCAAGAACCCTCAATGCAGATGTCATTTTGTGGGGCGCGTTTGGGCCTCCGATGGCAGCCAGGTTTGGAGGAGGGGGCAGCTTTGGCCTGGGAGAAATCCTCGTCCTTATGGAATTTTTGTAGTCAAAAGCCCAGCACGGGCCGCAGGCTAGTTAGGCAAGTTGGCTTTGAAAGGAGGCACTTTTCCGCAAGAAGCCAAACTCAAGAGCCCACTTGGCAGATGTCATTTTGTAGGGCGCGTTTGGGCCTCCGATGGCAGGCAGGTTTGGAGGAGGGGGCAGCTTTGGTCTGGGAGAAATCCTCGTCCTTCTGGAATTTTTGTAGCAAAAGCCCAGGACGGGACGCAGGCAAGTTGGCTTTGAAAGGAGGCACTTTCCCCCAAGAAGCCAAACTCAAGAGCCCACTTGGCAGGTGTCATTTTGTAGGGCGCGTTTGGGCCTCCGATGGCAGCCAGGTTTGGAGGAGGGGGCAGCTTTGGTCTGGGAGAAATCCTCGTCCTTCTGGAATTTTTGTAGGCAAAAGCCCAGGACGGGCCGCAGGCAAGTTGGCTTTGAAAGGAGGCACTTTCCCCCAAGAAGCCAAACTGAAGAGCCCACTTGGCAGATGTCATTTTGTAGGGCACGTTTGGGCCTCCGATGGCAGCCAGGTTTGGAGGAGGGGGCAGCTTTGGTCTGGGAGAAATCCTCGTCCTTATGGAATTTTTGTAGGCAAAAGCCCTGCATGGGCCGCAGGCAAGTTGACTCCGAAAGGAGGCACATTTCCCCAGAAAGCCAAACTCAAGAGCCCACTTGGCAGATGTCATTTTGTAGGGCGCGTTTGGGCCTCCGATGGAAGCCAGGTTTGGAGGAGGGGGCAGCTTTGGTCTGGGAGAAATCCTCGTCCTTATGGAATTTTTGTAGGCAAAAGCCCAGGACGGGCCGCAGGCAAGTTAGGCAATTTGGCTCCGAAAGGAGGCACTTTTCCCCAAGAAACCAAACTCAAGAGCCCACTTGGCAGATGTCATTTTGTAGGGCGCGTTTGTGCCTCTGATGGCAGCCAGGTTTGGAGGAGGGGGCAGCTTTGGTCTGGGAGAAATCCTCGTCCTTATGGAATTTTTGTAGGCAAAAGCCCAGGACGGGACGCAGGCTAGTTAGGCAAGTTGGCTCCGAAAGGAGGCACTTTTCCCCAAGGAGCCAAACTCAAGAGCCCACTTGGCAGGTGTCATTTTGTAGGGCGCGTTTGGGCCTCCGATGGCAGCCAGGTTTGGAGGAGGGGGCAGCTTTGGTCTGGGAGAAATCCTCGTCCTTATGGAATTTTTGGAGGCAAAAGCCCTGCATGGGCCGCCGGCAAGTTGACTCCGAATGGAGGCACTTTTCCCCAAGAAGCCAAAGTCACGAGCCCGCTTGGCAGATGTCATTTTGTAGGGCGCGTTTGGGCCTCCGATGGCAGCCAGGTTTGGCGGAGGGGGCAGCTTTGGTCTGGGAGGAATCCTCGTCCTTATGGAATTTTTGTAGCAAACGTCCGGGACGGGATGCAGGCAAGTTGGTTTTGAAAGGAGTCACTTTTCCCCAAGAAGCCAAACTCAAGAGCCCACTTGGCAGATGTCATTTTGTAGGGCGCGTTTGGGCCTCCGATGGCAGCCAGGTTTGGAGGAGGGAGCAGCTTTGGTCTGGGAGAAATCCTTGTCCTTCTGGAATTTTTGTAGGCAAAAGCCCAGGACGGGCCGCAGGCAAGTTAGGCAAGTTGGCTTTGAAAGGAGGCACTTTTCCCCAAGAAGCCAAACTCAAGAGCCCACTTGGCAGATGTCATTTTGTAGGGTGCGTTTGGGCCTCCGATGGCAGCCAGGTTTGGAGGAGGGGGCAGCTTTGGTCTGGGAGAAATCCTCGTCCTTCTGGAATTTTTGTACTCAAAAGCCCAGGACGGGCCGCAGGCAAGTTAGGCAAGTTGGCTCCGAAAGGAGGCACTTTTCCCCAAGAAGCCAAACTCAAGAACCCACAATGCAGATGTCATTTTGTAGGGCGCGTTTGGACCTCCGATGGCAGCCAGGTTTGGAGGAGGGGGCAGCTTTCTTCTCGGAGAAATCCTCGTCCTTATGGAATTTTTGGAGGCAAAAGCCCAGGACGGGACGCAGGCAAGTTGGCTTTGAAAGGAGGCACTTTCCCCCAAGAAGCCAAACTCAAGAGCCCACTTGGCAGGTGTCATTTTGTAGGGCGCGTTTGGGCCTCCGATGGCAGCCAGGTTTGGAGGAGGGAGCAGCTTTGGTCTGGGAGAAATCCTCGTCCTTCTGGAATTTTTGTAGGCAAAAGCCCAGGACGGGCCGCAGGCAAGTTGGCTTTGAAAGGAGGCACTTTCCCCCAAGAAGCCAAACTCAAGAGCCCACTTGGCAGGTGTCATTTTGTAGGGCGCGTTTGGGCCTCCGATGGCAGCCAGGTTTGGAGGAGGGGGCAGCTTTGGTCTGGGAGAAATCCTCGTCCTTATGGAATTTTTGGAGGCAAAAGCCCAGGACGGGCCGCAGGCAAGTTGGCTTTGAAAGGAGGCACTTCCACCCAAGAAGCCAAACTCAAGAGCCCACTTGGCAGGTGTCATTTTGTAGGGCACGTTTGGGCCTCCGATGGCAGCCAGGTTTGGAGGAGGGGGCAGCTTTGGTCTGGGAGAAATCCTCGTCCTTATGGAATTTTTGTAGGCAAAAGCCCTGCATGTGCCGCAGGCAAGTTGACTCCGAAAGGAGGCACTTTTCCCCAGGAAGCCAAACTCAAGAACCCTCAATGCAGGTGTCATTTTGTGGGGCGAGTTTGGGCCTCCGATGGCAGCCAGGTTTGGAGGAGGGGGCAGCTTTGGTCTGGGAGGAATCCTCGTCCTTATGGAATTTTTGTAGCAAAAGCCCGGGACGGGACGCAGGCAAGTTGGTTTTGAAAGGAGTCACTTTTCCCCAAGAAGCCAAACTCAAGAGCCCACTTGGCAGGTGTCATTTTGTAGGGCGCGTTTGGGCCTCCAATGGCAGCCAGGTTTGGAGGAGGGGGCAGCTTTGGTCTGGGAGAAATCCTCGTCCTTATGGAATTTTTGTAGCAAAAGCCCAGGACGGGCCGCAGGCAAGTTAGGCAATTTGGCTCCGAAAGGAGGCACTTTTCCCCAAGAAGCCAAACTCAAGAGCCCACTTGGCAGGTGTCATTTTGTAGGGCGCGTTTGGGCCACCGATGGCAGCTAGGTTTGGAGGAGGGGGCAGCTTTGGTCTGGGAGAAATCCTCGTCCTTATGGAATTTTTGTAGGCAAAAGCCCAGGACGGGCCACAGGCAAGTTGGCTTTGAAAGGAGGCACTTCCACCCAAGAAGCCAAACTCAAGAGCCCACTTGGCAGGTGTCATTTTGTAGGGCACGTTTGGGCCTCCGATGGCAGCCAGGTTTGGAGGAGGGGGCAGCTTTGGTCTGGGAGAAATCCTCGTCCTTATGGAATTTTTGGAGGCAAAAGCCCAGGACGGGCCGCAGGCAAGTTAGGCAAGTTGGCTCCGAAAGGAGGCACTTTTCCCCAAGAAGCCAAACTGAAGAACCCTCAATGCAGATGTCATTTTGTGGGGCGCGTTTGGGCCTCCGATGGCAGCCAGGTTTGGAGGAGGGGGCAGCTTTGGTCTGGGAGAAATCCTCGTCCTTCTGGAATTTTTGTAGCAAAAGCCCGGGACGGGACACAGGCAAGTTGGTTTTGAAAGGAGTCACTTTTCCCCAAGAAGCCAAACTCAAGAGCCCACTTGGCAGGTGTCATTTTGTAGGGCACGTTTGGGCCTCCGATGGCAGCCAGGTTTGGAGGAGGGGGCAGCTTTGGCCTGGGAGAAATCCTCGTCCTTATGGAATTTTTGTACTCAAAAGCCCAGGACGGGCCGCCGGCAAGTTAGGCAAGTTGGCTCCGAAAGGAGGCACTTTTCCCCAAGAAGCCAAACTCAAGAATCCACAATGCAGATGTCATTTTCTAGGGCGCGTTTGGGCCTCCGATGGCAGCCAGGTTTGGAGGAGGGGGCAGCTTTGGTCTGGGAGAAATCCTCGTTCTTATGGAATTTTTGTAGGCAAAAGCCCAGGACGGGACGCAGGCAAGTTGGCTTTGAAAGGAGGCACTTTCCCCCAAGAAGCCAAACTCAAGAGCCCACTTGGCAGATGTCATTTTGTAGGGCGCGTTTGGGCCTCCGATGGCAGCCAGGTTTGGAGGAGGGGGCAGCTTTGGTCTGGGAGAAATCCTCGTCCTTCTGGAATTTTTGGAGGCAAAAGCCCAGGACGGGCCGCAGGCAAGTTAGGCAAGTTGGCTCCGAAAGGAGGCACTTTTCCCCAAGAAGCCAAACTCAAGAGCCCACTTGGCAGATGTCATTTTGTGGGGCGCATTTGGGCCTCTGATGGCAGGCAGGTTTGGAGGAGGGGGCAGCTTTGGTCTGGGAGAAATCCTCGTCCTTATGGAATTTTTGTAGTCTAAAGCCCAGCACGGGCCGCAGGCTAGTTAGGCAAGTTGGCTTTGAAAGGAGGCACTTTCCCCCAAGAAGCCAAACTCAAGAGCCCACTTGGCAGATGTCATTTTGTAGGGCGCGTTTGGGCCTCCAATGGCAGCCAGGTTTGGAGGAGGGGGCAGCTTTGGTCTGGGAGAAATCCTCGTCCTTATGGAATTTTTGTAGGCAAAAGCCCAGGACGGGCCGCAGGCAAGTTGGCTTTGAAAGGAGGCACTTCCACCCAAGAAGCCAAACTCAAGAGCCCACTTGGCAGGTGTCATTTTGTAGGGCACGTTTGGGCCTCCGATGGCAGCCAGATTTGGAGGAGGGGGCAGCTTTGGTCTGGGAGAAATCCTCGTCCTTATGGAATTTTTGTAGGCAAAAGCCCAGGACGGGCCGCAGGCAAGTTGGCTTTGAAAGGAGGCACTTCTCCGCAAGAAGCCAAACTCAAGAGCCCACTTGGCAGATGTCATTTTGTAGGGCACGTTTGGGCCTCCGATGGCAGCCAGGTTTGGAGGAGGGGGCAGCTTTGGTCTGGGAGAAATCCTCGTCCTTATGGAATTTTTGTAGCAAAAGCCCGGGACGGGACACAGGCAAGTTGGTTTTGAAAGGAGTCACTTTTCCCCAAGAAGCCAAACTCAAGAGCCCACTTGGCAGGTGTCATTTTGTAGGGCACGTTTGGGCCTCCGATGGCAGCCAGGTTTGGAGGAGGGGGCAGCTTTGGTCTGGGAGAAATCCTCGTCCTTCTGGAATTTTTGGAGGCAAAAGCCCAGGACGGGCCGCAGGCAAGTTAGGCAAGTTGGCTTTGAAAGGAGGCACTTTTCCCCAAGAAGCCAAACTCAAGAGCCCACTTGGCAGATGTCATTTTGTAGGGCGCGTTTGGGCCTCCGATGGCAGCCAGGTTTGGAGGAGGGGGCAGCTTTGGTCTGGGAGAAATCCTCGTCCTTATGGAATTTTTGTACTCAAAAGCCCAGGACGGGCCGCAGGCAAGTTAGGCAAGTTGGCTCCGAAAGGAGGCACTTTTCCCCAAGAAGCCAAACTCAAGAACCCACAATGCAGATGTCATTTTCAAGGGCGCGTTTGGGCCTCCGATGGCAGCCAGGTTTGGAGGAGGGGGCAGCTTTGGTCTGGGAGAAATCCTCGTCCTTATGGAATTTTTGTAGGCAAAAGCCCAGGACGGGACGCAGGCAAGTTGGCTTTGAAAGGAGGCACTTTCCCCCAAGAAGCCAAACTCAAGAGCCCACTTGGCAGATGTCATTTTGTAGGGCGCATTTGGGCCTCCGATGGCAGCCAGGTTTGGAGGAGGGGGCAGCTTTGGTCTGGGAGAAATCCTCGTCCTTCTGGAATTTTTGCAGGCAAAAGCCCAGGACGGGCCGCAGGCAAGTTGGCTTTGAAAGGAGGCACTTCCACCCAAGAAGCCAAACTGAAGAGCCCACTTGGCAGATGTCATTTTGTAGGGCACGTTTGGGCCTCCGATGGCAGCCAGGTTTGGAGGAGGGGGCAGCTTTGGTCTGGGAGAAATCCTCGTCCTTATGGAATTTTTGTAGTCTAAAACCCAGCACGGGCTGCAGGCAAGTTGGCTTTGAAAGGAGGCACTTTCCCCCAAGAAGCCAAACTCAGGAGCCCACTTGGCAGATGTCATTTTGTAGGGCGCGTTTGGGCCACCGATGGCAGCTAGGTTTGGAGGAGGGGGCAGCTTTGGTCTGGGAGAAATCCTCGTCCTTATGGAATTTTTGTAGGCAAAAGCCCAGAATGGGCTGCAGGCTAGTTAGGCAAGTTGGCTTTGAAAGGAGGCACTTTTCCGCAAGAAGCCAAACTCAAGAGCCCACTTGGCAGATGTCATTTTGTAGGGCGCGTTTGGGCCTCCGATGGCAGCCAGGTTTGGAGGAGGGGGCTGCTTTGGTCTGGGAGAAATCCTCGTCCTTATGGAATTTTTGTAGGCAAAAGCCCTGCATGGGCCGCAGGCAAGTTGAGTCCGAAAGGAGGCACTTTTCCCCAGAAAGCCAAACTCAAGAGCCCACTTGGCAGATGTCATTTTGTAGGGCGCGTTTGGGCCTCCGATGGCAGCCAGGTTTGGAGGAGGGGGCAGCTTTGGTCTGGGAGGAATCCTCGTCCTTATGGAATTTTTTAAGCAAAAGCCCGGGACGGGACGCAGGCAAGTTGGTTTTGAAAGGAGTCACTTTTCCCCAAGAAGCCAAACTCAAGAGCCCACTTGGCAGGTGTCATTTTGTAGGGCGCGTTTGGGCCTCCGATGTCAGCCAGGTTTGGAGGAGGGGGCAGCTTTGGTCTGGGAGAAATCCTCGTCCTTATGGAATTTTTGGAGGCAAAAACCCCGCATGGGCCGCAGGCAAGTTAGGCAAGTTGGCTTTGAAAGGAGGCACTTTTCCCCAAGAAGCCAAACTCAAGAACCCACAATGCAGATGTCATTTTGTAGGGCGCGTTTGGGCCTCCGATGGCAGCCAGGTTTGGAGGAGGGGGCAGCTTTGGTCTGGGAGAAATCCTCGTCCTTATGGAATTTTTGTAGCAAAAGCCCGGGACGGGACACAGGCAAGTTGGTTTTGAAAGGAGTCACTTTTCCCCAAGAAGCCAAACTCAAGAGCCCACTTGGCAGGTGTCATTTTGTAGGGCGCGTTTGGGCCACCGATGGCAGCCAGGTTTGGAGGAGGGAGCAGCTTTGGTCTGGGAGAAATCCTCGTCCTTATGGAATTTTTGGAGGCAAAAGCCCAGGACGGGCCACAGGCAAGTTAGGCAAGTTGGCTCCGAAAGGAGGCACTTTTCCCCAAGAAGCCAAACTGAAGAACCCTCAATGCAGATGTCATTTTGTGGGGCGCGTTTGGGCCTCCGATGGCAGCCAGGTTTGGAGGAGGGGGCAGCTTTGGTCTGGGAGAAATCCTCGTCCTTATGGAATTTTTGTAGTCTAAAGCCCAGCACGGGCTGCAGGCAAGTTGGCTTTGAAAGGAGGCACTTTCCCCCAAGGAGCCAAACTCAGGAGCCCACTTGGCAGATGTCATTTTGTAGGGCGCGTTTGGGCCACCGATGGCAGCCAGGTTTGGAGGAGGGAGCAGCTTTGGTCTGGGAGAAATCCTCGTCCTTATGGAATTTTTGTAGGCAAAAGCCCAGGACGGGCCGCAGGCAAGTTGGCTTTGAAAGGAGATACTTCCACCCAAGAAGCCAAACTCAAGAGCCCACTTGGCAGATGTCATTTTGTGGGGCGCGTTTGGGCCTCCGATGGCAGCCAGGTTTGGAGGAGGTGGCAGCTTTGGTCTGGGAGAAATCCTCGTCCTTATGGAATTTTTGTACTCAAAAGCCCAGGACGGGCCGCAGGCAAGTTAGGCAAGTTGGCTCCGAAAGGAGGCACTTTTCCCCAAGAAGCCAAACTCAAGAATCCACAATGCAGATGTCATTTTCTAGGGCGCGTTTGGGCCTCCGATGGCAGCCAGGTTTGGAGGAGGGGGCAGCTTTGGTCTGGGAGAAATCCTCGTTCTTATGGAATTTTTGTAGGCAAAAGCCCAGGACGGGACGCAGGCAAGTTGGCTTTGAAAGGAGGCACTTTCCCCCAAGAAGCCAAACTCAAGAGCCCACTTGGCAGATGTCATTTTGTAGGGCGCGTTTGGGCCTCCGATGGCAGCCAGGTTTGGAGGAGGGGGCAGCTTTGGTCTGGGAGAAATCCTCGTCCTTCTGGAATTTTTGGAGGCAAAAGCCCAGGACGGGCCGCAGGCAAGTTAGGCAAGTTGGCTCCGAAAGGAGGCACTTTTCCCCAAGAAGCCAAACTCAAGAGCCCACTTGGCAGATGTCATGTTGTAGGGCACGTTTGGGCCTCCGATGGCAGCCAGGTTTGGAGGAGGGGGCAGCTTTGGTCTGGGAGAAATCCTCGTCCTTCTGGAATTTTTGTAGGCAAATGCCCTGCATGGGCCGCCGGCAAGTTGACTCCGAAAGGAGGCACTTTTCCCCAAGAAGCCAAACTCAAGAGCCCACTTGGCAGATGTCATTTTGTAGGGCGCGTTTGGGCCTCCGATGGCAGCCAGGTTTGGAGGAGGGGGCAGCTTTGGCCTGGGAGAAATCCTCGTCCTTATGGAATTTTTGGAGGCAAAAGCCCAGGACGGGCCGCAGGCAAGTTAGGCAAGTTGGCTCCGAAAGGAGGCACTTTTCCCCAAGAAGCCAAACTGAAGAACCCTCAATGCAGATGTCATTTTGTGGGGCGCGTTTGGGCCTCCGATGGCAGCCAGGTTTGGAGGAGGGGGCAGCTTTGGTCTGGGAGAAATCCTCGTCCTTCTGGAATTTTTGTAGCAAAAGCCCGGGACGGGACACAGGCAAGTTGGTTTTGAAAGGAGTCACTTTTCCCCAAGAAGCCAAACTCAAGAGCCCACTTGGCAGGTGTCATTTTGTGGGGCGAGTTTGGGCCTCCGATGGCAGCCAGGTTTGGAGGAGGGGGCAGCTTTGGCCTGGGAGAAATCCTCGTCCTTCTGGAATTTTTGGAGGCAAAAGCCCAGGACGGGCCGCAGGCAAGTTAGGCAAGTTGGCTTTGAAAGGAGGCACTTTTCCCCAAGAAGCCAAACTCAAGAGCCCACTTGGCAGATGTCATTTTGTAGGGCGCGTTTGGGCCTCCGATGGCAGCCAGGTTTGGAGGAGGGGGCAGCTTTGGTCTGGGAGAAATCCTCGTCCTTATGGAATTTTTGTACTCAAAAGCCCAGGACGGGCCGCAGGCAAGTTAGGCAAGTTGGCTCCGAAAGGAGGCACTTTTCCCCAAGAAGCCAAACTCAAGAACCCACAATGCAGATGTCATTTTCTAGGGCGCGTTTGGGCCTCCGATGGCAGCCAGGTTTGGAGGAGGGGGCAGCTTTGGTCTGGGAGAAATCCTCGTTCTTATGGAATTTTTGTAGGCAAAAGCCCAGGACGGGACGCAGGCAAGTTGGCTTTGAAAGGAGGCACTTTCCCCCAAGAAGCCAAACTCAAGAGCCCACTTGGCAGATGTCATTTTGTAGGGCGCGTTTGGGCCTCCGATGGCAGCCAGGTTTGGAGGAGGGGGCAGCTTTGGTCTGGGAGAAATCCTCGTCCTTCTGGAATTTTTGGAGGCAAAAGCCCAGGACGGGCCGCAGGCAAGTTAGGCAAGTTGGCTCCGAAAGGAGGCACTTTTCCGCAAGAAGCCAAACTCAAGAGCCCACTTGGCAGATGTCATTTTGTGGGGCGCATTTGGGCCTCTGATGGCAGCCAGGTTTGGAGGAGGGGGCAGCTTTGGTCTGGGAGAAATCCTCGTCCTTATGGAATTTTTGTAGTCTAAAGCCCAGCACGGGCCGCAGGCTAGTTAGGCAAGTTGGCTTTGAAAGGAGGCACTTTCCCCCAAGAAGCCAAACTCAAGAGCCCACTTGGCAGATGTCATTTTGTAGGGCGCGTTTGGGCCTCCAATGGCAGCCAGGTTTGGAGGAGGGGGCAGCTTTGGTCTGGGAGAAATCCTCGTCCTTATGGAATTTTTGTAGGCAAAAGCCCAGGACGGGCCGCAGGCAAGTTGGCTTTGAAAGGAGGCACTTCCACCCAAGAAGCCAAACTCAAGAGCCCACTTGGCAGGTGTCATTTTGTAGGGCACGTTTGGGCCTCCGATGGCAGCCAGATTTGGAGGAGGGGGCAGCTTTGGTCTGGGAGAAATCCTCGTCCTTCTGGAATTTTTGTAGGCAAAAGCCCAGGACGGGCCGCAGGCAAGTTGGCTTTGAAAGGAGGCACTTCTCCGCAAGAAGCCAAACTCAAGAGCCCACTTGGCAGATGTCATTTTGTAGGGCACGTTTGGGCCTCCGATGGCAGCCAGGTTTGGAGGAGGGGGCAGCTTTGGTCTGGGAGAAATCCTCGTCCTTATGGAATTTTTGTAGCAAAAGCCCGGGACGGGACACAGGCAAGTTGGTTTTGAAAGGAGTCACTTTTCCCCAAGAAGCCAAACTCAAGAGCCCACTTGGCAGGTGTCATTTTGTAGGGCGCGTTTGGGCCTCTGATGGCAGCCAGGTTTGGAGGAGGGGGCAGCTTTGGCCTGGGAGAAATCCTCGTCCTTATGGAATTTTTGGAGGCAAAAGCCCAGGACGGGCCGCAGGCAAGTTAGGCAAGTTGGCTCCGAAAGGAGGCACTTTTCCCCAAGAAGCCAAACTGAAGAACCCTCAATGCAGATGTCATTTTGTGGGGCGCGTTTGGGCCTCCGATGGCAGCCAGGTTTGGAGGAGGGGGCAGCTTTGGTCTGGGAGAAATCCTCCTCCTTCTGGAATTTTTGTAGCAAAAGCCCGGGACGGGACACAGGCAAGTTGGTTTTGAAAGGAGTCACTTTTCCCCAAGAAGCCAAACTCAAGAGCCCACTTGGCAGGTGTCATTTTGTAGGGCACGTTTGGGCCTCCGATGGCAGCCAGGTTTGGAGGAGGGGGCAGCTTTGGTCTGGGAGAAATCCTCGTCCTTCTGGAATTTTTGGAGGCAAAAGCCCAGGACGGGCCGCAGGCAAGTTAGGCAAGTTGGCTTTGAAAGGAGGCACTTTTCCCCAAGAAGCCAAACTCAAGAGCCCACTTGGCAGATGTCATTTTGTAGGGCGCGTTTGGGCCTCCGATGGCAGCCAGGTTTGGAGGAGGGGGCAGCTTTGGTCTGGGAGAAATCCTCGTCCTTATGGAATTTTTGTACTCAAAAGCCCAGGACGGGCCGCAGGCAAGTTAGGCAAGTTGGCTCCGAAAGGAGGCACTTTTCCCCAAGAAGCCAAACTCAAGAACCCACAATGCAGATGTCATTTTCAAGGGCGCGTTTGGGCCTCCGATGGCAGCCAGGTTTGGAGGAGGGGGCAGCTTTGGTCTGGGAGAAATCCTCGTCCTTCTGGAATTTTTGTAGGCAAAAGCCCAGGACGGGACGCAGGCAAGTTGGCTTTGAAAGGAGGCACTTTCCCCCAAGAAGCCAAACTCAAGAGCCCACTTGGCAGATGTCATTTTGTAGGGCGCGTTTGGGCCTCCGATGGCAGCCAGGTTTGGAGGAGGGGGCAGCTTTGGTCTGGGAGAAATCCTCGTCCTTCTGGAATTTTTGCAGGCAAAAGCCCAGGACGGGCCGCAGGCAAGTTGGATTTGAAAGGAGGCACTTCCACCCAAGAAGCCAAACTGAAGAGCCCACTTGGCAGATGTCATTTTGTAGGGCACGTTTGGGCCTCCGATGGCAGCCAGGTTTGGAGGAGGGGGCAGCTTTGGTCTGGGAGAAATCCTCGCCCTTATGGAATTTTTGTAGTCTAAAACCCAGCACGGGCTGCAGGCAAGTTGGCTTTGAAAGGAGGCACTTTCCCCCAAGAAGCCAAACTCAGGAGCCCACTTGGCAGATGTCATTTTGTAGGGCGCGTTTGGGCCACCGATGGCAGCTAGGTTTGGAGGAGGGGGCAGCTTTGGTCTGGGAGAAATCCTCGTCCTTATGGAATTTTTGTAGGCAAAAGCCCAGAATGGGCTGCAGGCTAGTTAGGCAAGTTGGCTTTGAAAGGAGGCACTTTTCCGCAAGAAGCCAAACTCAAGAGCCCACTTGGCAGATGTCATTTTGTAGGGCGCGTTTGGGCCTCCGATGGCAGCCAGGTTTGGAGGAGGGGGCTGCTTTGGTCTGGGAGAAATCCTCGTCCTTATGGAATTTTTGTAGGCAAAAGCCCTGCATGGGCCGCAGGCAAGTTGAGTCCGAAAGGAGGCACTTTTCCCCAGAAAGCCAAACTCAAGAGCCCACTTGGCAGATGTCATTTTGTAGGGCGCGTTTGGGCCTCCGATGGCAGCCAGGTTTGGAGGAGGGGGCAGCTTTGGTCTGGGAGGAATCCTCGTCCTTATGGAATTTTTTAAGCAAAAGCCCGGGACGGGACGCAGGCAAGTTGGTTTTGAAAGGAGTCACTTTTCCCCAAGAAGCCAAACTCAAGAGCCCACTTGGCAGGTGTCATTTTGTAGGGCGCGTTTGGGCCTCCGATGTCAGCCAGGTTTGGAGGAGGGGGCAGCTTTGGTCTGGGAGAAATCCTCGTCCTTATGGAATTTTTGGAGGCAAAAACCCCGCATGGGCCGCAGGCAAGTTAGGCAAGTTGGCTTTGAAAGGAGGCACTTTTCCCCAAGAAGCCAAACTCAAGAACCCACAATGCAGATGTCATTTTGTAGGGCGCGTTTGGGCCTCCGATGGCAGCCAGGTTTGGAGGAGGGGGCAGCTTTGGTCTGGGAGAAATCCTCGTCCTTATGGAATTTTTGTAGCAAAAGCCCGGGACGGGACACAGGCAAGTTGGTTTTGAAAGGAGTCACTTTTCCCCAAGAAGCCAAACTCAAGAGCCCACTTGGCAGGTGTCATTTTGTAGGGCGCGTTTGGGCCTCTGATGGCAGCCAGGTTTGGAGGAGGGGGCAGCTTTGGCCTGGGAGAAATCCTCGTCCTTATGGAATTTTTGGAGGCAAAAGCCCAGGACGGGCCGCAGGCAAGTTAGGCAAGTTGGCTCCGAAAGGAGGCACTTTTCCCCAAGAAGCCAAACTGAAGAACCCTCAATGCAGATGTCATTTTGTGGGGCGCGTTTGGGCCTCCGATGGCAGCCAGGTTTGGAGGAGGGGGCAGCTTTGGTCTGGGAGAAATCCTCGTCCTTATGGAATTTTTGTAGTCTAAAGCCCAGCACGGGCTGCAGGCAAGTTGGCTTTGAAAGGAGGCACTTTCCCCCAAGGAGCCAAACTCAGGAGCCCACTTGGCAGATGTCATTTTGTAGGGCGCGTTTGGGCCACCGATGGCAGCCAGGTTTGGAGGAGGGAGCAGCTTTGGTCTGGGAGAAATCCTCGTCCTTATGGAATTTTTGTAGGCAAAAGCCCAGGACGGGCCGCAGGCAAGTTGGCTTTGAAAGGAGATACTTCCACCCAAGAAGCCAAACTCAAGAGCCCACTTGGCAGATGTCATTTTGTAGGGCGCGTTTGGGCCTCCGATGGCAGCCAGGTTTGGAGGAGGTGGCAGCTTTGGTCTGGGAGAAATCCTCGTCCTTATGGAATTTTTGTACTCAAAAGCCCAGGACGGGCCGCAGGCAAGTTAGGCAAGTTGGCTCCGAAAGGAGGCACTTTTCCCCAAGAAGCCAAACTCAAGAATCCACAATGCAGATGTCATTTTCTAGGGCGCGTTTGGGCCTCCGATGGCAGCCAGGTTTGGAGGAGGGGGCAGCTTTGGTCTGGGAGAAATCCTCGTTCTTATGGAATTTTTGTAGGCAAAAGCCCAGGACGGGACGCAGGCAAGTTGGCTTTGAAAGGAGGCACTTTCCCCCAAGAAGCCAAACTCAAGAGCCCACTTGGCAGATGTCATTTTGTAGGGCGCGTTTGGGCCTCCGATGGCAGCCAGGTTTGGAGGAGGGGGCAGCTTTGGTCTGGGAGAAATCCTCGTCCTTCTGGAATTTTTGGAGGCAAAAGCCCAGGACGGGCCGCAGGCAAGTTAGGCAAGTTGGCTCCGAAAGGAGGCACTTTTCCCCAAGAAGCCAAACTCAAGAGCCCACTTGGCAGATGTCATGTTGTAGGGCACGTTTGGGCCTCCGATGGCAGCCAGGTTTGGAGGAGGGGGCAGCTTTGGTCTGGGAGAAATCCTCGTCCTTCTGGAATTTTTGTAGGCAAATGCCCTGCATGGGCCGCCGGCAAGTTGACTCCGAAAGGAGGCACTTTTCCCCAAGAAGCCAAACTCAAGAGCCCACTTGGCAGATGTCATTTTGTAGGGCGCGTTTGGGCCTCCGATGGCAGCCAGGTTTGGAGGAGGGGGCAGCTTTGGCCTGGGAGAAATCCTCGTCCTTATGGAATTTTTGGAGGCAAAAGCCCAGGACGGGCCGCAGGCAAGTTAGGCAAGTTGGCTCCGAAAGGAGGCACTTTTCCCCAAGAAGCCAAACTGAAGAACCCTCAATGCAGATGTCATTTTGTGGGGCGCGTTTGGGCCTCCGATGGCAGCCAGGTTTGGAGGAGGGGGCAGCTTTGGTCTGGGAGAAATCCTCGTCCTTCTGGAATTTTTGTAGCAAAAGCCCGGGACGGGACACAGGCAAGTTGGTTTTGAAAGGAGTCACTTTTCCCCAAGAAGCCAAACTCAAGAGCCCACTTGGCAGGTGTCATTTTGTGGGGCGAGTTTGGGCCTCCGATGGCAGCCAGGTTTGGAGGAGGGGGCAGCTTTGGCCTGGGAGAAATCCTCGTCCTTCTGGAATTTTTGGAGGCAAAAGCCCAGGACGGGCCGCAGGCAAGTTAGGCAAGTTGGCTTTGAAAGGAGGCACTTTTCCCCAAGAAGCCAAACTCAAGAGCCCACTTGGCAGATGTCATTTTGTAGGGCGCGTTTGGGCCTCCGATGGCAGCCAGGTTTGGAGGAGGGGGCAGCTTTGGTCTGGGAGAAATCCTCGTCCTTATGGAATTTTTGTACTCAAAAGCCCAGGACGGGCCGCAGGCAAGTTAGGCAAGTTGGCTCCGAAAGGAGGCACTTTTCCCCAAGAAGCCAAACTCAAGAACCCACAATGCAGATGTCATTTTCTAGGGCGCGTTTGGGCCTCCGATGGCAGCCAGGTTTGGAGGAGGGGGCAGCTTTGGTCTGGGAGAAATCCTCGTTCTTATGGAATTTTTGTAGGCAAAAGCCCAGGACGGGACGCAGGCAAGTTGGCTTTGAAAGGAGGCACTTTCCCCCAAGAAGCCAAACTCAAGAGCCCACTTGGCAGATGTCATTTTGTAGGGCGCGTTTGGGCCTCCGATGGCAGCCAGGTTTGGAGGAGGGGGCAGCTTTGGTCTGGGAGAAATCCTCGTCCTTCTGGAATTTTTGGAGGCAAAAGCCCAGGACGGGCCGCAGGCAAGTTAGGCAAGTTGGCTCCGAAAGGAGGCACTTTTCCGCAAGAAGCCAAACTCAAGAGCCCACTTGGCAGATGTCATTTTGTGGGGCGCATTTGGGCCTCTGATGGCAGCCAGGTTTGGAGGAGGGGGCAGCTTTGGTCTGGGAGAAATCCTCGTCCTTATGGAATTTTTGTAGTCTAAAGCCCAGCACGGGCCGCAGGCTAGTTAGGCAAGTTGGCTTTGAAAGGAGGCACTTTCCCCCAAGAAGCCAAACTCAAGAGCCCACTTGGCAGATGTCATTTTGTAGGGCGCGTTTGGGCCTCCAATGGCAGCCAGGTTTGGAGGAGGGGGCAGCTTTGGTCTGGGAGAAATCCTCGTCCTTATGGAATTTTTGTAGGCAAAAGCCCAGGACGGGCCGCAGGCAAGTTGGCTTTGAAAGGAGGCACTTCCACCCAAGAAGCCAAACTCAAGAGCCCACTTGGCAGGTGTCATTTTGTAGGGCACGTTTGGGCCTCCGATGGCAGCCAGATTTGGAGGAGGGGGCAGCTTTGGTCTGGGAGAAATCCTCGTCCTTATGGAATTTTTGTAGGCAAAAGCCCAGGACGGGCCGCAGGCAAGTTGGCTTTGAAAGGAGGCACTTCTCCGCAAGAAGCCAAACTCAAGAGCCCACTTGGCAGATGTCATTTTGTAGGGCACGTTTGGGCCTCCGATGGCAGCCAGGTTTGGAGGAGGGGGCAGCTTTGGTCTGGGAGAAATCCTCGTCCTTATGGAATTTTTGTAGCAAAAGCCCGGGACGGGACACAGGAAAGTTGGTTTTGAAAGGAGTCACTTTTCCCCAAGAAGCCAAACTCAAGAGCCCACTTGGCAGGTGTCATTTTGTAGGGCGCGTTTGGGCCTCTGATGGCAGCCAGGTTTGGAGGAGGGGGCAGCTTTGGCCTGGGAGAAATCCTCGTCCTTATGGAATTTTTGGAGGCAAAAGCCCAGGACGGGCCGCAGGCAAGTTAGGCAAGTTGGCTCCGAAAGGAGGCACTTTTCCCCAAGAAGCCAAACTGAAGAACCCTCAATGCAGATGTCATTTTGTGGGGCGCGTTTGGGCCTCCGATGGCAGCCAGGTTTGGAGGAGGGGGCAGCTTTGGTCTGGGAGAAATCCTCGTCATTATGGAATTTTTGTACTCAAAAGCCCAGGACGGGCCGCAGGCAAGTTAGGCAAGTTGGCTCCGAAAGGAGGCACTTTTCCCCAAGAAGCCAAACTCAAGAATCCACAATGCAGATGTCATTTTCTAGGGCGCGTTTGGGCCTCCGATGGCAGCCAGGTTTGGAGGAGGGGGCAGCTTTGGTCTGGGAGAAATCCTCGTTCTTATGGAATTTTTGTAGGCAAAAGCCCAGGACGGGACGCAGGCAAGTTGGCTTTGAAAGGAGGCACTTTCCCCCAAGAAGCCAAACTCAAGAGCCCACTTGGCAGATGTCATTTTGTAGGGCGCGTTTGGGCCTCCGATGGCAGCCAGGTTTGGAGGAGGGGGCAGCTTTGGTCTGGGAGAAATCCTCGTCCTTCTGGAATTTTTGGAGGCAAAAGCCCAGGACGGGCCGCAGGCAAGTTAGGCAAGTTGGCTCCGAAAGGAGGCACTTTTCCCCAAGAAGCCAAACTCAAGAGCCCACTTGGCAGATGTCATGTTGTAGGGCACGTTTGGGCCTCCGATGGCAGCCAGGTTTGGAGGAGGGGGCAGCTTTGGTCTGGGAGAAATCCTCGTCCTTCTGGAATTTTTGTAGGCAAAAGCCCTGCATGGGCCGCCGGCAAGTTGACTCCGAAAGGAGGCACTTTTCCCCAAGAAGCCAAACTCAAGAGCCCACTTGGCAGATGTCATTTTGTAGGGCGCGTTTGGGCCTCCGATGGCAGCCAGGTTTGGAGGAGGGGGCAGCTTTGGCCTGGGAGAAATCCTCGTCCTTATGGAATTTTTGTACTCAAAAGCCCAGGACGGGCCGCAGGCAAGTTAGGCAAGTTGGCTCCGAAAGGAGGCACTTTTCCCCAAGAAGCCAAACTGAAGAACCCTCAATGCAGATGTCATTTTGTGGGGCGCGTTTGGGCCTCCGATGGCAGCCAGGTTTGGAGGAGGGGGCAGCTTTGGTCTGGGAGAAATCCTCGTCCTTCTGGAATTTTTGTAGCAAAAGCCCGGGACGGGACACAGGCAAGTTGGTTTTGAAAGGAGTCACTTTTCCCCAAGAAGCCAAACTCAAGAGCCCACTTGGCAGGTGTCATTTTGTGGGGCGAGTTTGGGCCTCCGATGGCAGCCAGGTTTGGAGGAGGGGGCAGCTTTGGCCTGGGAGAAATCCTCGTCCTTCTGGAATTTTTGGAGGCAAAAGCCCAGGACGGGCCGCAGGCAAGTTAGGCAAGTTGGCTTTGAAAGGAGGCACTTTTCCCCAAGAAGCCAAACTCAAGAGCCCACTTGGCAGATGTCATTTTGTAGGGCGCGTTTGGGCCTCCGATGGCAGCCAGGTTTGGAGGAGGGGGCAGCTTTGGTCTGGGAGAAATCCTCGTCCTTATGGAATTTTTGTACTCAAAAGCCCAGGACGGGCCGCAGGCAAGTTAGGCAAGTTGGCTCCGAAAGGAGGCACTTTTCCCCAAGAAGCCAAACTCAAGAACCCACAATGCAGATGTCATTTTCTAGGGCGCGTTTGGGCCTCCGATGGCAGCCAGGTTTGGAGGAGGGGGCAGCTTTGGTCTGGGAGAAATCCTCGTTCTTATGGAATTTTTGTAGGCAAAAGCCCAGGACGGGACGCAGGCAAGTTGGCTTTGAAAGGAGGCACTTTCCCCCAAGAAGCCAAACTCAAGAGCCCACTTGGCAGATGTCATTTTGTAGGGCGCGTTTGGGCCTCCGATGGCAGCCAGGTTTGGAGGAGGGGGCAGCTTTGGCCTGGGAGAAATCCTCGTCCTTATGGAATTTTTGGAGGCAAAAGCCCAGGACGGGCCGCAGGCAAGTTAGGCAAGTTGGCTCCGAAAGGAGGCACTTTTCCCCAAGAAGCCAAACTGAAGAACCCTCAATGCAGATGTCATTTTGTGGGGCGCGTTTGGGCCTCCGATGGCAGCCAGGTTTGGAGGAGGGGGCAGCTTTGGTCTGGGAGAAATCCTCGTCCTTCTGGAATTTTTGGAGGCAAAAGCCCAGGACGGGCCGCAGGCAAGTTAGGCAAGTTGGCTCCGAAAGGAGGCACTTTTCCCCAAGAAGCCAAACTCAAGAGCCCACTTGGCAGATGTCATGTTGTAGGGCACGTTTGGGCCTCCGATGGCAGCCAGGTTTGGAGGAGGGGGCAGCTTTGGTCTGGGAGAAATCCTCGTCCTTCTGGAATTTTTGGAGGCAAAAGCCCTGCATGGGCCGCCGGCAAGTTGACTCCGAAAGGAGGCACTTTTCCCCAAGAAGCCAAACTCAAGAGCCCACTTGGCAGATGTCATTTTGTAGGGCGCGTTTGGGCCTCCGATGGCAGCCAGGTTTGGAGGAGGGGGCAGCTTTGGCCTGGGAGAAATCCTCGTCCTTATGGAATTTTTGTACTCAAAAGCCCAGGACGGGCCGCAGGCAAGTTAGGCAAGTTGGCTCCGAAAGGAGGCACTTTTCCCCAAGAAGCCAAACTGAAGAACCCTCAATGCAGATGTCATTTTGTGGGGCGCGTTTGGGCCTCCGATGGCAGCCAGGTTTGGAGGAGGGGGCAGCTTTGGTCTGGGAGAAATCCTCGTCCTTCTGGAATTTTTGTAGCAAAAGCCCGGGACGGGACACAGGCAAGTTGGTTTTGAAAGGAGTCACTTTTCCCCAAGAAGCCAAACTCAAGAGCCCACTTGGCAGGTGTCATTTTGTGGGGCGAGTTTGGGCCTCCGATGGCAGCCAGGTTTGGAGGAGGGGGCAGCTTTGGCCTGGGAGAAATCCTCGTCCTTCTGGAATTTTTGGAGGCAAAAGCCCAGGACGGGCCGCAGGCAAGTTAGGCAAGTTGGCTTTGAAAGGAGGCACTTTTCCCCAAGAAGCCAAACTCAAGAGCCCACTTGGCAGATGTCATTTTGTAGGGCGCGTTTGGGCCTCCGATGGCAGCCAGGTTTGGAGGAGGGGGCAGCTTTGGTCTGGGAGAAATCCTCGTCCTTATGGAATTTTTGTACTCAAAAGCCCAGGACGGGCCGCAGGCAAGTTAGGCAAGTTGGCTCCGAAAGGAGGCACTTTTCCCCAAGAAGCCAAACTCAAGAACCCACAATGCAGATGTCATTTTCTAGGGCGCGTTTGGGCCTCCGATGGCAGCCAGGTTTGGAGGAGGGGGCAGCTTTGGTCTGGGAGAAATCCTCGTTATTATGGAATTTTTGTAGGCAAAAGCCCAGGACGGGACGCAGGCAAGTTGGCTTTGAAAGGAGGCACTTTCCCCCAAGAAGCCAAACTCAAGAGCCCACTTGGCAGATGTCATTTTGTAGGGCGCGTTTGGGCCTCCGATGGCAGCCAGGTTTGGAGGAGGGGGCAGCTTTGGTCTGGGAGAAATCCTCGTCCTTCTGGAATTTTTGGAGGCAAAAGCCCAGGACGGGCCGCAGGCAAGTTAGGCAAGTTGGCTCCGAAAGGAGGCACTTTTCCCCAAGAAGCCAAACTCAAGAGCCCACTTGGCAGATGTCATTTTGTGGGGCGCATTTGGGCCTCTGATGGCAGCCAGGTTTGGAGGAGGGGGCAGCTTTGGTCTGGGAGAAATCCTCGTCCTTATGGAATTTTTGTAGTCTAAAGCCCAGCACGGGCCGCAGGCTAGTTAGGCAAGTTGGCTTTGAAAGGAGGCACTTTCCCCCAAGAAGCCAAACTCAAGAGCCCACTTGGCAGATGTCATTTTGTAGGGCGCGTTTGGGCCTCCAATGGCAGCCAGGTTTGGAGGAGGGGGCAGCTTTGGTCTGGGAGAAATCCTCGTCCTTATGGAATTTTTGTAGGCAAAAGCCCAGGACGGGCCGCAGGCAAGTTGGCTTTGAAAGGAGGCACTTCCACCCAAGAAGCCAAACTCAAGAGCCCACTTGGCAGGTGTCATTTTGTAGGGCACGTTTGGGCCTCCGATGGCAGCCAGATTTGGAGGAGGGGGCAGCTTTGGTCTGGGAGAAATCCTCGTCCTTATGGAATTTTTGTAGGCAAAAGCCCAGGACGGGCCGCAGGCAAGTTGGCTTTGAAAGGAGGCACTTCTCCGCAAGAAGCCAAACTCAAGAGCCCACTTGGCAGATGTCATTTTGTAGGGCACGTTTGGGCCTCCGATGGCAGCCAGGTTTGGAGGAGGGGGCAGCTTTGGTCTGGGAGAAATCCTCGTCCTTATGGAATTTTTGTAGCAAAAGCCCGGGACGGGACACAGGCAAGTTGGTTTTGAAAGGAGTCACTTTTCCCCAAGAAGCCAAACTCAAGAGCCCACTTGGCAGGTGTCATTTTGTAGGGCGCGTTTGGGCCTCTGATGGCAGCCAGGTTTGGAGGAGGGGGCAGCTTTGGCCTGGGAGAAATCCTCGTCCTTATGGAATTTTTGGAGGCAAAAGCCCAGGACGGGCCGCAGGCAAGTTAGGCAAGTTGGCTCCGAAAGGAGGCACTTTTCCCCAAGAAGCCAAACTGAAGAACCCTCAATGCAGATGTCATTTTGTGGGGCGCGTTTGGGCCTCCGATGGCAGCCAGGTTTGGAGGAGGGGGCAGCTTTGGTCTGGGAGAAATCCTCGTCCTTCTGGAATTTTTGTAGCAAAAGCCCGGGACGGGACACAGGCAAGTTGGTTTTGAAAGGAGTCACTTTTCCCCAAGAAGCCAAACTCAAGAGCCCACTTGGCAGGTGTCATTTTGTAGGGCACGTTTGGGCCTCCGATGGCAGCCAGGTTTGGAGGAGGGGGCAGCTTTGGCCTGGGAGAAATCCTCGTCCTTCTGGAATTTTTGGAGGCAAAAGCCCAGGACGGGCCGCAGGCAAGTTAGGCAAGTTGGCTTTGAAAGGAGGCACTTTTCCCCAAGAAGCCAAACTCAAGAGCCCACTTGGCAGATGTCATTTTGTAGGGCGCGTTTGGGCCTCCGATGGCAGCCAGGTTTGGAGGAGGGGGCAGCTTTGGTCTGGGAGAAATCCTCGTCCTTATGGAATTTTTGTACTCAAAAGCCCAGGACGGGCCGCAGGCAAGTTAGGCAAGTTGGCTCCGAAAGGAGGCACTTTTCCCCAAGAAGCCAAACTCAAGAACCCACAATGCAGATGTCATTTTCTAGGGCGCGTTTGGGCCTCCGATGGCAGCCAGGTTTGGAGGAGGGGGCAGCTTTGTTCTGGGAGAAATCCTCGTTCTTATGGAATTTTTGTAGGCAAAAGCCCAGGACGGGACGCAGGCAAGTTGGCTTTGAAAGGAGGCACTTTCCCCCAAGAAGCCAAACTCAAGAGCCCACTTGGCAGATGTCATTTTGTAGGGCGCGTTTGGGCCTCCGATGGCAGCCAGGTTTGGAGGAGGGGGCAGCTTTGGTCTGGGAGAAATCCTCGTCCTTATGGAATTTTTGTAGGTAAAAGCCCAGTATGGGCCGCAGGCTAGTTAGGCAAGTTGGCTTTGAAAGGAGGCACTTTTCCGCAAGAAGCCAAACTCAAGAGCCCACTTGGCAGATGTCATTTTGTAGGGCACGTTTGGGCCTCCGATGGCAGCCAGGTTTGGAGGAGGGGGCAGCTTTGGTCTGGGAGAAATCCTCGTCCTTATGGAATTTTTGTAGTCTAAAACCCAGCACGGGCTGCAGGCAAGTTGGCTTTGAAAGGAGGCACTTTCCCCCAAGAAGCCAAACTCAGGAGCCCACTTGGCAGATGTCATTTTGTAGGGCGCGTTTGGGCCACCGATGGCAGCTAGGTTTGGAGGAGGGGGCAGCTTTGGTCTGGGAGAAATCCTCGTCCTTATGGAATTTTTGTAGGCAAAAGCCCAGAATGGGCTGCAGGCTAGTTAGGCAAGTTGGCTTTGAAAGGAGGCACTTTTCCGCAAGAAGCCAAACTCAAGAGCCCACTTGGCAGATGTCATTTTGTAGGGCGCGTTTGGGCCTCCGATGGCAGCCAGGTTTGGAGGAGGGGGCAGCTTTGGTCTGGGAGAAATCCTCGTCCTTATGGAATTTTTGTAGGCAAAAGCCCAGGACGGGCCGCAGGCAAGTTGGCTTTGAAAGGAGGCACTTCCACCCAAGAAGCCAAACTCAAGAGCCCACTTGGCAGATGTCATTTTGTAGGGCACGTTTGGGCCTCCGATGGCAGCCAGGTTTGGAGGAGGGGGCAGCTTTGGTCTGGGAGGAATCCTCGTCCTTATGGAATTTTTGTAGCAAAAGCCCGGGACGGGACACAGGCAAGTTGGTTTTGAAAGGAGTCACATTTCCCCAAGAAGCCAAGCTCAAGAGCCCACTTGACAGGTGTCATTTTGTAGGGCACGTTTGGGCCTCCGATGGCAGCCAGGTTTGGAGGAGGGGGCAGCTTTGGCCTGGGAGAAATCCTCGTCTTTCTGGAATTTTTGGAGACAAAAGCCCAGGACGGGTCGCAGGCAAGTTAGGCAAGTTGGCTTTGAAAGGAGGCACTTTTCCCCAAGAAGCCAAACTCAAGAACCCTCAATGCAGATGTCATTTTGTGGGGCGCGTTTGGGCCTCCGATGGCAGCCAGGTTTGGAGGAGGGGGCAGCTTTGGTCTGGGAGAAATCCTCGTCCTTATGGAATTTTTGTAGTCTAAAGCCCAGCACGGGCCGCAGGCTAGTTAGGCATGTTGGCATTGAAAGGAGGCACTTTTCCGCAAGAAGCCAAACTCAAGAGCCCACTTGGCAGATGTCATTTTGTAGGGCGCGTTTGGGCCTCCGATGGCAGCCAGGTTTGGAGGAGGGGGCAGCTTTGGTCTGGGAGAAATCCTCGTCCTTCTGGAATTTTTGTAGGCAAAAGCCCTGCATGGGCCGCAGGCAAGTTGACTCCGAAAGGAGGCACTTTTCCCCAGGAAGCCAAACTCAAGAACCCTCAATGCAGGTGTCATTTTGTGGGGCGAGTTTGGGCCTCCGATGGCAGCCAGGTTTGGAGGAGGGGGCAGCTTTGGTCTGGGAGAAATCCTCGTCCTTATGGAATTTTTGTAGCAAAAGCCCGGGACGGGACACAGGCAAGTTGGTTTTGAAAGGAGTCACTTTTCCCCAAGAAGCCAAACTCAAGAGCCCACTTGGCAGGTGTCATTTTGTGGGGCGAGTTTGGGCCTCCGATGGCAGCCAGGTTTGGAGGAGGGGGCAGCTTTGGCCTGGGAGAAATCCTCGTCCTTCTGGAATTTTTGGAGGCAAAAGCCCAGGACGGGCCGCAGGCAAGTTAGGCAAGTTGGCTTTGAAAGGAGGCACTTTTCCCCAAGAAGCCAAACTCAAGAGCCCACTTGGCAGATGTCATTTTGTAGGGCGCGTTTGGGCCTCCGATGGCAGCCAGGTTTGGAGGAGGGGGCAGCTTTGGTCTGGGAGAAATCCTCGTCCTTATGGAATTTTTGTACTCAAAAGCCCAGGACGGGCCGCAGGCAAGTTAGGCAAGTTGGCTCCGAAAGGAGGCACTTTTCCCCAAGAAGCCAAACTCAAGAATCCACAATGCAGATGTCATTTTCTAGGGCGCGTTTGGGCCTCCGATGGCAGCCAGGTTTGGAGGAGGGGGCAGCTTTGGTCTGGGAGAAATCCTCGTCCTTCTGGAATTTTTGGAGGCAAAAGCCCAGGACGGGCCGCAGGCAAGTTAGGCAAGTTGGCTCCGAAAGGAGGCACTTTTCCCCAAGAAGCCAAACTCAAGAGCCCACTTGGCAGATGTCATTTTGTAGGGCGCGTTTGGGCCTCCGATGGCAGCCAGGTTTGGAGGAGGGGGCAGCTTTGGTCTGGGAGAAATCCTCGTCCTTCTGGAATTTTTGGAGGCAAAAGCCCAGGACGGGCCGCAGGCAAGTTAGGCAAGTTGGCTCCGAAAGGAGGCACTTTTCCCCAAGAAGCCAAACTCAAGAGCCCACTTGGCAGATGTCATTTTGTGGGGCGCATTTGGGCCTCTGATGGCAGGCAGGTTTGGAGGAGGGGGCAGCTTTGGTCTGGGAGAAATCCTCGTCCTTATGGAATTTTTGTAGTCTAAAGCCCAGCACGGGCCGCAGGCTAGTTAGGCAAGTTGGCTCCGAAAGGAGGCACTTTCCCCCAAGAAGCCAAACTCAAGAGCCCACTTGGCAGATGTCATTTTGTAGGGCGCGTTTGGGCCTCCAATGGCAGCCAGGTTTGGAGGAGGGGGCAGCTTTGGTCTGGGAGAAATCCTCGTCCTTATGGAATTTTTGTAGGCAAAAGCCCAGGACGGGCCGCAGGCAAGTTGGCTTTGAAAGGAGGCACTTCCACCCAAGAAGCCAAACTCAAGAGCCCACTTGGCAGGTGTCATTTTGTAGGGCACGTTTGGGCCTCCGATGGCAGCCAGATTTGGAGGAGGGGGCAGCTTTGGTCTGGGAGAAATCCTCGTCCTTCTGGAATTTTTGGAGGCAAAAGCCCAGGACGGGCCGCAGGCAAGTTAGGCAAGTTGGCTTTGAAAGGAGGCACTTTTCCCCAAGAAGCCAAACTCAAGAGCCCACTTGGCAGATGTCATTTTGTAGGGCGCGTTTGGGCCTCCGATGGCAGCCAGGTTTGGAGGAGGGGGCAGCTTTGGTCTGGGAGAAATCCTCGTCCTTATGGAATTTTTGTAGGCAAAAGCCCTGCATGGGCCGCAGGCAAGTTAGGCAAGTTGGCTCCGAAAGGAGGCACTTTTCCCCAAGAAGCCAAACTCAAGAACCCACAATGCAGATGTCATTTTGTAGGGCGCGTTTGGGCCTCCGATGGCAGCCAGGTTTGGAGGAGGGGGCAGCTTTGGTCTGGGAGAAATCCTCGTCCTTATGGAATTTTTGTAGGCAAAAGCCCAGAATGGGCTGCAGGCTAGTTAGGCAAGTTGGCTTTGAAAGGAGGCACTTTTCCGCAAGAAGCCAAACTCAAGAGCCCACTTGGCAGATGTCATTTTGTAGGGCGCGTTTGGGCCTCCGATGGCAGCCAGGTTTGGAGGAGGGGGCAGCTTTGGTCTGGGAGAAATCCTCGTCCTTATGGAATTTTTGTAGGCAAAAGCCCAGGACGGGCCGCAGGCAAGTTGGCTTTGAAAGGAGGCACTTCCACCCAAGAAGCCAAACTCAAGAGCCCACTTGGCAGATGTCATTTTGTAGGGCACGTTTGGGCCTCCGATGGCAGCCAGGTTTGGAGGAGGGGGCAGCTTTGGTCTGGGAGGAATCCTCGTCCTTATGGAATTTTTGTAGCAAAAGCCCGGGACGGGACACAGGCAAGTTGGTTTTGAAAGGAGTCACATTTCCCCAAGAAGCCAAACTCAAGAGCCCACTTGACAGGTGTCATTTTGTAGGGCACGTTTGGGCCTCTGATGGCAGCCAGGTTTGGAGGAGGGGGCAGCTTTGGCCTGGGAGAAATCCTCGTCTTTCTGGAATTTTTGGAGACAAAAGCCCAGGACGGGCCGCAGGCAAGTTAGGCAAGTTGGCTTTGAAAGGAGGCACTTTTCCCCAAGAAGCCAAACTCAAGAACCCTCAATGCAGATGTCATTTTGTGGGGCGCGTTTGGGCCTCCGATGGCAGCCAGGTTTGGAGGAGGGGGCAGCTTTGGCCTGGGAGAAATCCTCGTCCTTATGGAATTTTTGTACTCAAAAGCCCAGGACGGGCCGCAGGCAAGTTAGGCAAGTTGGCTCCGAAAGGAGGCACTTTTCCCCAAGAAGCCAAACTGAAGAACCCTCAATGCAGATGTCATTTTGTGGGGCGCGTTTGGGCCTCCGATGGCAGCCAGGTTTGGAGGAGGGGGCAGCTTTGGTCTGGGAGAAATCCTCGTCCTTCTGGAATTTTTGTAGCAAAAGCCCGGGACGGGACACAGGCAAGTTGGTTTTGAAAGGAGTCACTTTTCCCCAAGAAGCCAAACTCAAGAGCCCACTTGGCAGGTGTCATTTTGTGGGGCGAGTTTGGGCCTCCGATGGCAGCCAGGTTTGGAGGAGGGGGCAGCTTTGGCCTGGGAGAAATCCTCGTCCTTCTGGAATTTTTGGAGGCAAAAGCCCAGGACGGGCCGCAGGCAAGTTAGGCAAGTTGGCTTTGAAAGGAGGCACTTTTCCCCAAGAAGCCAAACTCAAGAGCCCACTTGGCAGATGTCATTTTGTAGGGCGCGTTTGGGCCTCCGATGGCAGCCAGGTTTGGAGGAGGGGGCAGCTTTGGTCTGGGAGAAATCCTCGTCCTTATGGAATTTTTGGAGGCAAAAGCCCAGGACGGGCCGCAGGCAAGTTAGGCAAGTTGGCTCCGAAAGGAGGCACTTTTCCCCAAGAAGCCAAACTCAAGAACCCACAATGCAGATGTCATTTTCTAGGGCGCGTTTGGGCCTCCGATGGCAGCCAGGTTTGGAGGAGGGGGCAGCTTTGGTCTGGGAGAAATCCTCGTTCTTATGGAATTTTTGTAGGCAAAAGCCCAGGACGGGACGCAGGCAAGTTGGCTTTGAAAGGAGGCACTTTCCCCCAAGAAGCCAAACTCAAGAGCCCACTTGGCAGATGTCATTTTGTAGGGCGCGTTTGGGCCTCCGATGGCAGCCAGGTTTGGAGGAGGGGGCAGCTTTGGTCTGGGAGAAATCCTCGTCCTTCTGGAATTTTTGGAGGCAAAAGCCCAGGACGGGCCGCAGGCAAGTTAGGCAAGTTGGCTCCGAAAGGAGGCACTTTTCCGCAAGAAGCCAAACTCAAGAGCCCACTTGGCAGATGTCATTTTGTGGGGCGCATTTGGGCCTCTGATGGCAGCCAGGTTTGGAGGAGGGGGCAGCTTTGGTCTGGGAGAAATCCTCGTCCTTATGGAATTTTTGTAGTCTAAAGCCCAGCACGGGCCGCAGGCTAGTTAGGCAAGTTGGCTTTGAAAGGAGGCACTTTCCCCCAAGAAGCCAAACTCAAGAGCCCACTTGGCAGATGTCATTTTGTAGGGCGCGTTTGGGCCTCCAATGGCAGCCAGGTTTGGAGGAGGGGGCAGCTTTGGTCTGGGAGAAATCCTCGTCCTTATGGAATTTTTGTAGGCAAAAGCCCAGGACGGGCCGCAGGCAAGTTGGCTTTGAAAGGAGGCACTTCCACCCAAGAAGCCAAACTCAAGAGCCCACTTGGCAGGTGTCATTTTGTAGGGCACGTTTGGGCCTCCGATGGCAGCCAGATTTGGAGGAGGGGGCAGCTTTGGTCTGGGAGAAATCCTCGTCCTTATGGAATTTTTGTAGGCAAAAGCCCAGGACGGGCCGCAGGCAAGTTGGCTTTGAAAGGAGGCACTTCTCCGCAAGAAGCCAAACTCAAGAGCCCACTTGGCAGATGTCATTTTGTAGGGCACGTTTGGGCCTCCGATGGCAGCCAGGTTTGGAGGAGGGGGCAGCTTTGGTCTGGGAGAAATCCTCGTCCTTATGGAATTTTTGTAGCAAAAGCCCGGGACGGGACACAGGCAAGTTGGTTTTGAAAGGAGTCACTTTTCCCCAAGAAGCCAAACTCAAGAGCCCACTTGGCAGGTGTCATTTTGTAGGGCGCGTTTGGGCCTCTGATGGCAGCCAGGTTTGGAGGAGGGGGCAGCTTTGGCCTGGGAGAAATCCTCGTCCTTATGGAATTTTTGGAGGCAAAAGCCCAGGACGGGCCGCAGGCAAGTTAGGCAAGTTGGCTCCGAAAGGAGGCACTTTTCCCCAAGAAGCCAAACTGAAGAACCCTCAATGCAGATGTCATTTTGTGGGGCGCGTTTGGGCCTCCGATGGCAGCCAGGTTTGGAGGAGGGGGCAGCTTTGGTCTGGGAGAAATCCTCGTCATTATGGAATTTTTGTACTCAAAAGCCCAGGACGGGCCGCAGGCAAGTTAGGCAAGTTGGCTCCGAAAGGAGGCACTTTTCCCCAAGAAGCCAAACTCAAGAATCCACAATGCAGATGTCATTTTCTAGGGCGCGTTTGGGCCTCCGATGGCAGCCAGGTTTGGAGGAGGGGGCAGCTTTGGTCTGGGAGAAATCCTCGTTCTTATGGAATTTTTGTAGGCAAAAGCCCAGGACGGGACGCAGGCAAGTTGGCTTTGAAAGGAGGCACTTTCCCCCAAGAAGCCAAACTCAAGAGCCCACTTGGCAGATGTCATTTTGTAGGGCGCGTTTGGGCCTCCGATGGCAGCCAGGTTTGGAGGAGGGGGCAGCTTTGGTCTGGGAGAAATCCTCGTCCTTCTGGAATTTTTGGAGGCAAAAGCCCAGGACGGGCCGCAGGCAAGTTAGGCAAGTTGGCTCCGAAAGGAGGCACTTTTCCCCAAGAAGCCAAACTCAAGAGCCCACTTGGCAGATGTCATGTTGTAGGGCACGTTTGGGCCTCCGATGGCAGCCAGGTTTGGAGGAGGGGGCAGCTTTGGTCTGGGAGAAATCCTCGTCCTTCTGGAATTTTTGTAGGCAAAAGCCCTGCATGGGCCGCCGGCAAGTTGACTCCGAAAGGAGGCACTTTTCCCCAAGAAGCCAAACTCAAGAGCCCACTTGGCAGATGTCATTTTGTAGGGCGCGTTTGGGCCTCCGATGGCAGCCAGGTTTGGAGGAGGGGGCAGCTTTGGCCTGGGAGAAATCCTCGTCCTTATGGAATTTTTGTACTCAAAAGCCCAGGACGGGCCGCAGGCAAGTTAGGCAAGTTGGCTCCGAAAGGAGGCACTTTTCCCCAAGAAGCCAAACTGAAGAACCCTCAATGCAGATGTCATTTTGTGGGGCGCGTTTGGGCCTCCGATGGCAGCCAGGTTTGGAGGAGGGGGCAGCTTTGGTCTGGGAGAAATCCTCGTCCTTCTGGAATTTTTGTAGCAAAAGCCCGGGACGGGACACAGGCAAGTTGGTTTTGAAAGGAGTCACTTTTCCCCAAGAAGCCAAACTCAAGAGCCCACTTGGCAGGTGTCATTTTGTGGGGCGAGTTTGGGCCTCCGATGGCAGCCAGGTTTGGAGGAGGGGGCAGCTTTGGCCTGGGAGAAATCCTCGTCCTTCTGGAATTTTTGGAGGCAAAAGCCCAGGACGGGCCGCAGGCAAGTTAGGCAAGTTGGCTTTGAAAGGAGGCACTTTTCCCCAAGAAGCCAAACTCAAGAGCCCACTTGGCAGATGTCATTTTGTAGGGCGCGTTTGGGCCTCCGATGGCAGCCAGGTTTGGAGGAGGGGGCAGCTTTGGTCTGGGAGAAATCCTCGTCCTTATGGAATTTTTGTACTCAAAAGCCCAGGACGGGCCGCAGGCAAGTTAGGCAAGTTGGCTCCGAAAGGAGGCACTTTTCCCCAAGAAGCCAAACTCAAGAACCCACAATGCAGATGTCATTTTCTAGGGCGCGTTTGGGCCTCCGATGGCAGCCAGGTTTGGAGGAGGGGGCAGCTTTGGTCTGGGAGAAATCCTCGTTCTTATGGAATTTTTGTAGGCAAAAGCCCAGGACGGGACGCAGGCAAGTTGGCTTTGAAAGGAGGCACTTTCCCCCAAGAAGCCAAACTCAAGAGCCCACTTGGCAGATGTCATTTTGTAGGGCGCGTTTGGGCCTCCGATGGCAGCCAGGTTTGGAGGAGGGGGCAGCTTTGGCCTGGGAGAAATCCTCGTCCTTATGGAATTTTTGGAGGCAAAAGCCCAGGACGGGCCGCAGGCAAGTTAGGCAAGTTGGCTCCGAAAGGAGGCACTTTTCCCCAAGAAGCCAAACTGAAGAACCCTCAATGCAGATGTCATTTTGTGGGGCGCGTTTGGGCCTCCGATGGCAGCCAGGTTTGGAGGAGGGGGCAGCTTTGGTCTGGGAGAAATCCTCGTCCTTCTGGAATTTTTGGAGGCAAAAGCCCAGGACGGGCCGCAGGCAAGTTAGGCAAGTTGGCTCCGAAAGGAGGCACTTTTCCCCAAGAAGCCAAACTCAAGAGCCCACTTGGCAGATGTCATGTTGTAGGGCACGTTTGGGCCTCCGATGGCAGCCAGGTTTGGAGGAGGGGGCAGCTTTGGTCTGGGAGAAATCCTCGTCCTTCTGGAATTTTTGTAGGCAAAAGCCCTGCATGGGCCGCCGGCAAGTTGACTCCGAAAGGAGGCACTTTTCCCCAAGAAGCCAAACTCAAGAGCCCACTTGGCAGATGTCATTTTGTAGGGCGCGTTTGGGCCTCCGATGGCAGCCAGGTTTGGAGGAGGGGGCAGCTTTGGCCTGGGAGAAATCCTCGTCCTTATGGAATTTTTGTACTCAAAAGCCCAGGACGGGCCGCAGGCAAGTTAGGCAAGTTGGCTCCGAAAGGAGGCACTTTTCCCCAAGAAGCCAAACTGAAGAACCCTCAATGCAGATGTCATTTTGTGGGGCGCGTTTGGGCCTCCGATGGCAGCCAGGTTTGGAGGAGGGGGCAGCTTTGGTCTGGGAGAAATCCTCGTCCTTCTGGAATTTTTGTAGCAAAAGCCCGGGACGGGACACAGGCAAGTTGGTTTTGAAAGGAGTCACTTTTCCCCAAGAAGCCAAACTCAAGAGCCCACTTGGCAGGTGTCATTTTGTGGGGCGAGTTTGGGCCTCCGATGGCAGCCAGGTTTGGAGGAGGGGGCAGCTTTGGCCTGGGAGAAATCCTCGTCCTTCTGGAATTTTTGGAGGCAAAAGCCCAGGACGGGCCGCAGGCAAGTTAGGCAAGTTGGCTTTGAAAGGAGGCACTTTTCCCCAAGAAGCCAAACTCAAGAGCCCACTTGGCAGATGTCATTTTGTAGGGCGCGTTTGGGCCTCCGATGGCAGCCAGGTTTGGAGGAGGGGGCAGCTTTGGTCTGGGAGAAATCCTCGTCCTTATGGAATTTTTGTACTCAAAAGCCCAGGACGGGCCGCAGGCAAGTTAGGCAAGTTGGCTCCGAAAGGAGGCACTTTTCCCCAAGAAGCCAAACTCAAGAACCCACAATGCAGATGTCATTTTCTAGGGCGCGTTTGGGCCTCCGATGGCAGCCAGGTTTGGAGGAGGGGGCAGCTTTGGTCTGGGAGAAATCCTCGTTATTATGGAATTTTTGTAGGCAAAAGCCCAGGACGGGACGCAGGCAAGTTGGCTTTGAAAGGAGGCACTTTCCCCCAAGAAGCCAAACTCAAGAGCCCACTTGGCAGATGTCATTTTGTAGGGCGCGTTTGGGCCTCCGATGGCAGCCAGGTTTGGAGGAGGGGGCAGCTTTGGTCTGGGAGAAATCCTCGTCCTTCTGGAATTTTTGGAGGCAAAAGCCCAGGACGGGCCGCAGGCAAGTTAGGCAAGTTGGCTCCGAAAGGAGGCACTTTTCCCCAAGAAGCCAAACTCAAGAGCCCACTTGGCAGATGTCATTTTGTGGGGCGCATTTGGGCCTCTGATGGCAGCCAGGTTTGGAGGAGGGGGCAGCTTTGGTCTGGGAGAAATCCTCGTCCTTATGGAATTTTTGTAGTCTAAAGCCCAGCACGGGCCGCAGGCTAGTTAGGCAAGTTGGCTTTGAAAGGAGGCACTTTCCCCCAAGAAGCCAAACTCAAGAGCCCACTTGGCAGATGTCATTTTGTAGGGCGCGTTTGGGCCTCCGATGGCAGCCAGGTTTGGAGGAGGGGGCAGCTTTGGTCTGGGAGAAATCCTCGTCCTTATGGAATTTTTGTAGGCAAAAGCCCAGGACGGGCCGCAGGCAAGTTGGCTTTGAAAGGAGGCACTTCCACCCAAGAAGCCAAACTCAAGAGCCCACTTGGCAGGTGTCATTTTGTAGGGCACGTTTGGGCCTCCGATGGCAGCCAGATTTGGAGGAGGGGGCAGCTTTGGTCTGGGAGAAATCCTCGTCCTTATGGAATTTTTGTAGGCAAAAGCCCAGGACGGGCCGCAGGCAAGTTGGCTTTGAAAGGAGGCACTTCTCCGCAAGAAGCCAAACTCAAGAGCCCACTTGGCAGATGTCATTTTGTAGGGCACGTTTGGGCCTCCGATGGCAGCCAGGTTTGGAGGAGGGGGCAGCTTTGGTCTGGGAGAAATCCTCGTCCTTATGGAATTTTTGTAGCAAAAGCCCGGGACGGGACACAGGCAAGTTGGTTTTGAAAGGAGTCACTTTTCCCCAAGAAGCCAAACTCAAGAGCCCACTTGGCAGGTGTCATTTTGTAGGGCGCGTTTGGGCCTCTGATGGCAGCCAGGTTTGGAGGAGGGGGCAGCTTTGGCCTGGGAGAAATCCTCGTCCTTATGGAATTTTTGGAGGCAAAAGCCCAGGACGGGCCGCAGGCAAGTTAGGCAAGTTGGCTCCGAAAGGAGGCACTTTTCCCCAAGAAGCCAAACTGAAGAACCCTCAATGCAGATGTCATTTTGTGGGGCGCGTTTGGGCCTCCGATGGCAGCCAGGTTTGGAGGAGGGGGCAGCTTTGGTCTGGGAGAAATCCTCGTCCTTCTGGAATTTTTGTAGCAAAAGCCCGGGACGGGACACAGGCAAGTTGGTTTTGAAAGGAGTCACTTTTCCCCAAGAAGCCAAACTCAAGAGCCCACTTGGCAGGTGTCATTTTGTAGGGCACGTTTGGGCCTCCGATGGCAGCCAGGTTTGGAGGAGGGGGCAGCTTTGGCCTGGGAGAAATCCTCGTCCTTCTGGAATTTTTGGAGGCAAAAGCCCAGGACGGGCCGCAGGCAAGTTAGGCAAGTTGGCTTTGAAAGGAGGCACTTTTCCCCAAGAAGCCAAACTCAAGAGCCCACTTGGCAGATGTCATTTTGTAGGGCGCGTTTGGGCCTCCGATGGCAGCCAGGTTTGGAGGAGGGGGCAGCTTTGGTCTGGGAGAAATCCTCGTCCTTATGGAATTTTTGTACTCAAAAGCCCAGGACGGGCCGCAGGCAAGTTAGGCAAGTTGGCTCCGAAAGGAGGCACTTTTCCCCAAGAAGCCAAACTCAAGAACCCACAATGCAGATGTCATTTTCTAGGGCGCGTTTGGGCCTCCGATGGCAGCCAGGTTTGGAGGAGGGGGCAGCTTTGTTCTGGGAGAAATCCTCGTTCTTATGGAATTTTTGTAGGCAAAAGCCCAGGACGGGACGCAGGCAAGTTGGCTTTGAAAGGAGGCACTTTCCCCCAAGAAGCCAAACTCAAGAGCCCACTTGGCAGATGTCATTTTGTAGGGCGCGTTTGGGCCTCCGATGGCAGCCAGGTTTGGAGGAGGGGGCAGCTTTGGTCTGGGAGAAATCCTCGTCCTTATGGAATTTTTGTAGGTAAAAGCCCAGTATGGGCCGCAGGCTAGTTAGGCAAGTTGGCTTTGAAAGGAGGCACTTTTCCGCAAGAAGCCAAACTCAAGAGCCCACTTGGCAGATGTCATTTTGTAGGGCACGTTTGGGCCTCCGATGGCAGCCAGGTTTGGAGGAGGGGGCAGCTTTGGTCTGGGAGAAATCCTCGTCCTTATGGAATTTTTGTAGTCTAAAACCCAGCACGGGCTGCAGGCAAGTTGGCTTTGAAAGGAGGCACTTTCCCCCAAGAAGCCAAACTCAGGAGCCCACTTGGCAGATGTCATTTTGTAGGGCGCGTTTGGGCCACCGATGGCAGCTAGGTTTGGAGGAGGGGGCAGCTTTGGTCTGGGAGAAATCCTCGTCCTTATGGAATTTTTGTAGGCAAAAGCCCAGAATGGGCTGCAGGCTAGTTAGGCAAGTTGGCTTTGAAAGGAGGCACTTTTCCGCAAGAAGCCAAACTCAAGAGCCCACTTGGCAGATGTCATTTTGTAGGGCGCGTTTGGGCCTCCGATGGCAGCCAGGTTTGGAGGAGGGGGCTGCTTTGGTCTGGGAGAAATCCTCGTCCTTATGGAATTTTTGTAGGCAAAAGCCCAGGACGGGCCGCAGGCAAGTTGGCTTTGAAAGGAGGCACTTCCACCCAAGAAGCCAAACTCAAGAGCCCACTTGGCAGATGTCATTTTGTAGGGCACGTTTGGGCCTCCGATGGCAGCCAGGTTTGGAGGAGGGGGCAGCTTTGGTCTGGGAGGAATCCTCGTCCTTATGGAATTTTTGTAGCAAAAGCCCGGGACGGGACACAGGCAAGTTGGTTTTGAAAGGAGTCACATTTCCCCAAGAAGCCAAGCTCAAGAGCCCACTTGACAGGTGTCATTTTGTAGGGCACGTTTGGGCCTCCGATGGCAGCCAGGTTTGGAGGAGGGGGCAGCTTTGGCCTGGGAGAAATCCTCGTCTTTCTGGAATTTTTGGAGACAAAAGCCCAGGACGGGTCGCAGGCAAGTTAGGCAAGTTGGCTTTGAAAGGAGGCACTTTTCCCCAAGAAGCCAAACTCAAGAACCCTCAATGCAGATGTCATTTTGTGGGGCGCGTTTGGGCCTCCGATGGCAGCCAGGTTTGGAGGAGGGGGCAGCTTTGGTCTGGGAGAAATCCTCGTCCTTATGGAATTTTTGTAGTCTAAAGCCCAGCACGGGCCGCAGGCTAGTTAGGCATGTTGGCATTGAAAGGAGGCACTTTTCCGCAAGAAGCCAAACTCAAGAGCCCACTTGGCAGATGTCATTTTGTAGGGCGCGTTTGGGCCTCCGATGGCAGCCAGGTTTGGAGGAGGGGGCAGCTTTGGTCTGGGAGAAATCCTCGTCCTTCTGGAATTTTTGTAGGCAAAAGCCCTGCATGGGCCGCAGGCAAGTTGACTCCGAAAGGAGGCACTTTTCCCCAGGAAGCCAAACTCAAGAACCCTCAATGCAGGTGTCATTTTGTGGGGCGAGTTTGGGCCTCCGATGGCAGCCAGGTTTGGAGGAGGGGGCAGCTTTGGTCTGGGAGAAATCCTCGTCCTTATGGAATTTTTGTAGCAAAAGCCCGGGACGGGACACAGGCAAGTTGGTTTTGAAAGGAGTCACTTTTCCCCAAGAAGCCAAACTCAAGAGCCCACTTGGCAGGTGTCATTTTGTGGGGCGAGTTTGGGCCTCCGATGGCAGCCAGGTTTGGAGGAGGGGGCAGCTTTGGCCTGGGAGAAATCCTCGTCCTTCTGGAATTTTTGGAGGCAAAAGCCCAGGACGGGCCGCAGGCAAGTTAGGCAAGTTGGCTTTGAAAGGAGGCACTTTTCCCCAAGAAGCCAAACTCAAGAGCCCACTTGGCAGATGTCATTTTGTAGGGCGCGTTTGGGCCTCCGATGGCAGCCAGGTTTGGAGGAGGGGGCAGCTTTGGTCTGGGAGAAATCCTCGTCCTTATGGAATTTTTGTACTCAAAAGCCCAGGACGGGCCGCAGGCAAGTTAGGCAAGTTGGCTCCGAAAGGAGGCACTTTTCCCCAAGAAGCCAAACTCAAGAATCCACAATGCAGATGTCATTTTCTAGGGCGCGTTTGGGCCTCCGATGGCAGCCAGGTTTGGAGGAGGGGGCAGCTTTGGTCTGGGAGAAATCCTCGTCCTTCTGGAATTTTTGGAGGCAAAAGCCCAGGACGGGCCGCAGGCAAGTTAGGCAAGTTGGCTCCGAAAGGAGGCACTTTTCCCCAAGAAGCCAAACTCAAGAGCCCACTTGGCAGATGTCATTTTGTAGGGCGCGTTTGGGCCTCCGATGGCAGCCAGGTTTGGAGGAGGGGGCAGCTTTGGTCTGGGAGAAATCCTCGTCCTTCTGGAATTTTTGGAGGCAAAAGCCCAGGACGGGCCGCAGGCAAGTTAGGCAAGTTGGCTCCGAAAGGAGGCACTTTTCCCCAAGAAGCCAAACTCAAGAGCCCACTTGGCAGATGTCATTTTGTGGGGCGCATTTGGGCCTCTGATGGCAGGCAGGTTTGGAGGAGGGGGCAGCTTTGGTCTGGGAGAAATCCTCGTCCTTATGGAATTTTTGTAGTCTAAAGCCCAGCACGGGCCGCAGGCTAGTTAGGCAAGTTGGCTCCGAAAGGAGGCACTTTCCCCCAAGAAGCCAAACTCAAGAGCCCACTTGGCAGATGTCATTTTGTAGGGCGCGTTTGGGCCTCCAATGGCAGCCAGGTTTGGAGGAGGGGGCAGCTTTGGTCTGGGAGAAATCCTCGTCCTTATGGAATTTTTGTAGGCAAAAGCCCAGGACGGGCCGCAGGCAAGTTGGCTTTGAAAGGAGGCACTTCCACCCAAGAAGCCAAACTCAAGAGCCCACTTGGCAGGTGTCATTTTGTAGGGCACGTTTGGGCCTCCGATGGCAGCCAGATTTGGAGGAGGGGGCAGCTTTGGTCTGGGAGAAATCCTCGTCCTTCTGGAATTTTTGGAGGCAAAAGCCCAGGACGGGCCGCAGGCAAGTTAGGCAAGTTGGCTTTGAAAGGAGGCACTTTTCCCCAAGAAGCCAAACTCAAGAGCCCACTTGGCAGATGTCATTTTGTAGGGCGCGTTTGGGCCTCCGATGGCAGCCAGGTTTGGAGGAGGGGGCAGCTTTGGTCTGGGAGAAATCCTCGTCCTTATGGAATTTTTGTAGGCAAAAGCCCTGCATGGGCCGCAGGCAAGTTAGGCAAGTTGGCTCCGAAAGGAGGCACTTTTCCCCAAGAAGCCAAACTCAAGAACCCACAATGCAGATGTCATTTTGTAGGGCGCGTTTGGGCCTCCGATGGCAGCCAGGTTTGGAGGAGGGGGCAGCTTTGGTCTGGGAGAAATCCTCGTCCTTATGGAATTTTTGTAGGCAAAAGCCCAGAATGGGCTGCAGGCTAGTTAGGCAAGTTGGCTTTGAAAGGAGGCACTTTTCCGCAAGAAGCCAAACTCAAGAGCCCACTTGGCAGATGTCATTTTGTAGGGCGCGTTTGGGCCTCCGATGGCAGCCAGGTTTGGAGGAGGGGGCAGCTTTGGTCTGGGAGAAATCCTCGTCCTTATGGAATTTTTGTAGGCAAAAGCCCAGGACGGGCCGCAGGCAAGTTGGCTTTGAAAGGAGGCACTTCCACCCAAGAAGCCAAACTCAAGAGCCCACTTGGCAGATGTCATTTTGTAGGGCACGTTTGGGCCTCCGATGGCAGCCAGGTTTGGAGGAGGGGGCAGCTTTGGTCTGGGAGGAATCCTCGTCCTTATGGAATTTTTGTAGCAAAAGCCCGGGACGGGACACAGGCAAGTTGGTTTTGAAAGGAGTCACATTTCCCCAAGAAGCCAAACTCAAGAGCCCACTTGACAGGTGTCATTTTGTAGGGCACGTTTGGGCCTCTGATGGCAGCCAGGTTTGGAGGAGGGGGCAGCTTTGGCCTGGGAGAAATCCTCGTCTTTCTGGAATTTTTGGAGACAAAAGCCCAGGACGGGCCGCAGGCAAGTTAGGCAAGTTGGCTTTGAAAGGAGGCACTTTTCCCCAAGAAGCCAAACTCAAGAACCCTCAATGCAGATGTCATTTTGTGGGGCGCGTTTGGGCCTCCGATGGCAGCCAGGTTTGGAGGAGGGGGCAGCTTTGGTCTGGGAGAAATCCTCGTCCTTATGGAATTTTTGTAGTCTAAAGCCCAGCACGGGCCGCAGGCTAGTTAGGCAAGTTGGCATTGAAAGGAGGCACTTTTCCGCAAGAAGCCAAACTCAAGAGCCCACTTGGCAGATGTCATTTTGTAGGGCGCGTTTGGGCCTCCGATGGCAGCCAGGTTTGGAGGAGGGGGCAGCTTTGGTCTGGGAGAAATCCTCGTCCTTCTGGAATTTTTGTAGGCAAAAGCCCTGCATGGGCCGCAGGCAAGTTGACTCCGAAAGGAGGCACTTTTCCCCAGGAAGCCAAACTCAAGAACCCTCAATGCAGGTGTCATTTTGTGGGGCGAGTTTGGGCCTCCGATGGCAGCCAGGTTTGGAGGAGGGGGCAGCTTTGGTCTGGGAGAAATCCTCGTCCTTATGGAATTTTTGTAGCAAAAGCCCGGGACGGGACACAGGCAAGTTGGTTTTGAAAGGAGTCACTTTTCCCCAAGAAGCCAAACTCAAGAGCCCACTTGGCAGGTGTCATTTTGTGGGGCGAGTTTGGGCCTCCGATGGCAGCCAGGTTTGGAGGAGGGGGCAGCTTTGGCCTGGGAGAAATCCTCGTCCTTCTGGAATTTTTGGAGGCAAAAGCCCAGGACGGGCCGCAGGCAAGTTAGGCAAGTTGGCTTTGAAAGGAGGCACTTTCCCCCAAGAAGCCAAACTCAAGAGCCCACTTGGCAGATGTCATTTTGTAGGGCGCGTTTGGGCCTCCGATGGCAGCCAGGTTTGGAGGAGGGGGCAGCTTTGGTCTGGGAGAAATCCTCGTCCTTATGGAATTTTTGTACTCAAAAGCCCAGGACGGGCCGCAGGCAAGTTAGGCAAGTTGGCTCCGAAAGGAGGCACTTTTCCCCAAGAAGCCAAACTCAAGAATCCACAATGCAGATGTCATTTTCTAGGGCGCGTTTGGGCCTCCGATGGCAGCCAGGTTTGGAGGAGGGGGCAGCTTTGGTCTGGGAGAAATCCTCGTCCTTCTGGAATTTTTGGAGGCAAAAGCCCAGGACGGGCCGCAGGCAAGTTAGGCAAGTTGGCTCCCAAAGGAGGCACTTTTCCCCAAGAAGCCAAACTCAAGAGCCCACTTGGCAGATGTCATTTTGTAGGGCGCGTTTGGGCCTCCGATGGCAGCCAGGTTTGGAGGAGGGGGCAGCTTTGGTCTGGGAGAAATCCTCGTCCTTCTGGAATTTTTGGAGGCAAAAGCCCAGGACGGGCCGCAGGCAAGTTAGGCAAGTTGGCTCCGAAAGGAGGCACTTTTCCCCAAGAAGCCAAACTCAAGAGCCCACTTGGCAGATGTCATTTTGTGGGGCGCATTTGGGCCTCTGATGGCAGGCAGGTTTGGAGGAGGGGGCAGCTTTGGTCTGGGAGAAATCCTCGTCCTTATGGAATTTTTGTAGTCTAAAGCCCAGCACGGGCCGCAGGCTAGTTAGGCAAGTTGGCTTTGAAAGGAGGCACTTTCCCCCAAGAAGCCAAACTCAAGAGCCCACTTGGCAGATGTCATTTTGTAGGGCGCGTTTGGGCCTCCAATGGCAGCCAGGTTTGGAGGAGGGGGCAGCTTTGGTCTGGGAGAAATCCTCGTCCTTATGGAATTTTTGTAGGCAAAAGCCCAGGACGGGCCGCAGGCAAGTTGGCTTTGAAAGGAGGCACTTCCACCCAAGAAGCCAAACTCAAGAGCCCACTTGGCAGGTGTCATTTTGTAGGGCACGTTTGGGCCTCCGATGGCAGCCAGATTTGGAGGAGGGGGCAGCTTTGGTCTGGGAGAAATCCTCGTCCTTCTGGAATTTTTGGAGGCAAAAGCCCAGGACGGGCCGCAGGCAAGTTAGGCAAGTTGGCTTTGAAAGGAGGCACTTTTCCCCAAGAAGCCAAACTCAAGAGCCCACTTGGCAGATGTCATTTTGTAGGGCGCGTTTGGGCCTCCGATGGCAGCCAGGTTTGGAGGAGGGGGCAGCTTTGGTCTGGGAGAAATCCTCGTCCTTATGGAATTTTTGTAGGCAAAAGCCCTGCATGGGCCGCAGGCAAGTTAGGCAAGTTGGCTCCAAAAGGAGGCACTTTTCCCCAAGAAGCCAAACTCAAGAACCCACAATGCAGATGTCATTTTGTAGGGCGCGTTTGGGCCTCCGATGGCAGCCAGGTTTGGAGGAGGGGGCAGCTTTGGTCTGGGAGAAATCCTCGTCCTTATGGAATTTTTGTAGGCAAAAGCCCAGAATGGGCTGCAGGCTAGTTAGGCAAGTTGGCTTTGAAAGGAGGCACTTTTCCGCAAGAAGCCAAACTCAAGAGCCCACTTGGCAGATGTCATTTTGTAGGGCGCGTTTGGGCCTCCGATGGCAGCCAGGTTTGGAGGAGGGGGCAGCTTTGGTCTGGGAGAAATCCTCGTCCTTATGGAATTTTTGTAGGCAAAAGCCCAGGACGGGCCGCAGGCAAGTTGGCTTTGAAAGGAGGCACTTCCACCCAAGAAGCCAAACTCAAGAGCCCACTTGGCAGATGTCATTTTGTAGGGCACGTTTGGGCCTCCGATGGCAGCCAGGTTTGGAGGAGGGGGCAGCTTTGGTCTGGGAGGAATCCTCGTCCTTATGGAATTTTTGTAGCAAAAGCCCGGGACGGGACACAGGCCAGTTGGTTTTGAAAGGAGTCACATTTCCCCAAGAAGCCAAACTCAAGAGCCCACTTGACAGGTGTCATTTTGTAGGGCACGTTTGGGCCTCCGATGGCAGCCAGGTTTGGAGGAGGGGGCAGCTTTGGCCTGGGAGAAATCCTCGTCTTTCTGGAATTTTTGGAGACAAAAGCCCAGGACGGGCCGCAGGCAAGTTAGGCAAGTTGGCTTTGAAAGGAGGCACTTTTCCCCAAGAAGCCAAACTCAAGAACCCTCAATGCAGATGTCATTTTGTGGGGCGCGTTTGGGCCTCCGATGGCAGCCAGGTTTGGAGGAGGGGGCAGCTTTGGTCTGGGAGAAATCCTCGTCCTTATGGAATTTTTGTAGTCTAAAGCCCAGCACGGGCCGCAGGCTAGTTAGGCAAGTTGGCATTGAAAGGAGGCACTTTTCCGCAAGAAGCCAAACTCAAGAGCCCACTTGGCAGATGTCATTTTGTAGGGCGCGTTTGGGCCTCCGATGGCAGCCAGGTTTGGAGGAGGGGGCAGCTTTGGTCTGGGAGAAATCCTCGTCCTTCTGGAATTTTTGTAGGCAAAAGCCCTGCATGGGCCGCAGGCAAGTTGACTCCGAAAGGAGGCACTTTTCCCCAGGAAGCCAAACTCAAGAACCCTCAATGCAGGTGTCATTTTGTGGGGCGAGTTTGGGCCTCCGATGGCAGCCAGGTTTGGAGGAGGGGGCAGCTTTGGTCTGGGAGAAATCCTCGTCCTTATGGAATTTTTGTAGGCAAATCCCAGGACGGGCCGCAGGCAAGTTGGCTTTGAAAGGAGGTACTTTTCCCCAAGAAGCCAAACTCAAGAGCCCACTTGGCAGATGTCATTTTGTAGGGCACGTTTGGGCCTCCGATGGCAGCCAGGTTTGGAGGAGGTGGCAGCTTTGGTCTGGGAGTAATCCTCGTCCTTATGGAATTTTTGTAGAAAAAGCCCGGGACCGGACGCAGGCAAGTTGGTTTTGAAAGGAGTCACTTTTCCCCAAGAAGCCAAACTCAAGAGCCCACTTGGCAGGTGTCATTTTGTAGGGCGCGTTTGGGCCTCCGATGTCAGCCAGGTTTGGAGGAGGGGGCAGCTTTGGCCTGGGAGAAATCCTCGTCCTTATGGAATTTTTGTAGGCAAAAACCCCGCATGGGCCGCAGGCAAGTTAGGCAAGTTGCTTTGAAAGGAGGCACTTTTCCCCAAGAAGCCAAACTCAAGAACCCACAATGCAGATGTCATTTTGTAGGGCGCGTTTGGGCCTCCGATGGCAGCCAGGTTTGGAGGAGGGGGCAGCTTTGGTCTGGGAGAAATCCTCGTCCTTATGGAATTTTTGTAGGCAAAAGCCCAGAATGGGCTGCAGGCTAGTTAGGCAAGTTGGCTTTGAAAGGAGGCACTTTTCCGCAAGAAGCCAAACTCAAGAGCCCACTTGGCAGATGTCATTTTGTAGGGCGCGTTTGGGCCTCCGATGGCAGCCAGGTTTGGAGGAGGGGGCAGCTTTGGTCTGGGAGAAATCCTCGTCCTTCTGGAATTTTTGTAGGCAAAAGCCCAGGACGGGCCGCAGGCAAGTTGGCTTTGAAAGGAGGCACTTCCACCCAAGAAGCCAAACTCAAGAGCCCACTTGGCAGATGTCATTTTGTAGGGCACGTTTGGGCCTCCGATGGCAGCCAGGTTTGGAGGAGGGGGCAGCTTTGGTCTGGGAGGAATCCTCGTCCTTATGGAATTTTTGTAGCAAAAGCCCGGGACGGGACACAGGCAAGTTGGTTTTGAAAGGAGTCACATTTCCCCAAGAAGCCAAGCTCAAGAGCCCACTTGGCAGGTGTCATTTTGTAGGGCACGTTTGGGCCTCCGATGGCAGCCAGGTTTGGAGGAGGGGGCAGCTTTGGCCTGGGAGAAATCCTCGTCTTTCTGGAATTTTTGGAGACAAAAGCCCAGGACGGGTCGCAGGCAAGTTAGGCAAGTTGACTTTGAAAGGAGGCACTTTTCCCCAAGAAGCCAAACTCAAGAACCCTCAATGCAGATGTCATTTTGTGGGGCGCGTTTGGGCCTCCGATGGCAGCCAGGTTTGGAGGAGGGGGCAGCTTTGGTCTGGGAGAAATCCTCGTCCTTATGGAATTTTTGTAGGCAAAAGCCCTGCATGGGCCGCCGGCAAGTTGACTCCGAAAGGAGGCACTTTTCCCCAGGAAGCCAAACTCAAGAACCCTCAATGCAGGTGTCATTTTGTGGGGCGAGTTTGGGCCTCCGATGGCAGCCAGGTTTGGAGGAGGGGGCAGCTTTGGTCTGGGAGAAATCCTCGTCCTTCTGGAATTTTTGTAGCAAAAGCCCGGGACGGGACACAGGCAAGTTGGCTTTGAAAGGAGTCACTTTTCCCCAAGAAGCCAAACTCAAGAGCCCACTTGGCAGGTGTCATTTTGTGGGGCGAGTTTGGGCCTCCGATGGCAGCCAGGTTTGGAGGAGGGGGCAGCTTTGGCCTGGGAGAAATCCTCGTCCTTCTGGAATTTTTGGAGGCAAAAGCCCAGGACGGGCCGCAGGCAAGTTAGGCAAGTTGGCTTTGAAAGGAGGCACTTTTCCCCAAGAAGCCAAACTCAAGAGCCCACTTGGCAGATGTCATTTTGTAGGGCGCGTTTGGGCCTACGATGGCAGCCAGGTTTGGAGGAGGGGGCAGCTTTGGTCTGGGAGAAATCCTCGTCCTTATGGAATTTTTGTACT
This sequence comes from Cinclus cinclus, assembly GCF_963662255.1. Lineage (NCBI taxonomy): Eukaryota > Metazoa > Chordata > Aves > Passeriformes > Cinclidae > Cinclus > Cinclus cinclus. Next base: position 5,173,380 of record NC_085074.1, on the reverse strand, counting down.
CAAAAGCCCAGGACGGGCCGCAGGCAAGTTAGGCAAGTTGGCTCCGAAAGGAGGCACTTTTCCCCAAGAAGCCAAACTCAAGAATCCACAATGCAGATGTCATTTTCTAGGGCGCGTTTGGGCCTCCGATGGCAGCCAGGTTTGGAGGAGGGGGCAGCTTTGGTCTGGGAGAAATCCTCGTCCTTCTGGAATTTTTGGAGGCAAAAGCCCAGGACGGGCCGCAGGCAAGTTAGGCAAGTTGGCTCCGAAAGGAGGCACTTTTCCCCAAGAAGCCAAACTCAAGAGCCCACTTGGCAGATGTCATTTTGTAGGGCGCGTTTGGGCCTCCGATGGCAGCCAGGTTTGGAGGAGGGGGCAGCTTTGGTCTGGGAGAAATCCTCGTCCTTCTGGAATTTTTGGAGGCAAAAGCCCAGGACGGGCCGCAGGCAAGTTAGGCAAGTTGGCTCCGAAAGGAGGCACTTTTCCCCAAGAAGCCAAACTCAAGAGCCCACTTGGCAGATGTCATTTTGTGGGGCGCATTTGGGCCTCTGATGGCAGGCAGGTTTGGAGGAGGGGGCAGCTTTGGTCTGGGAGAAATCCTCGTCCTTATGGAATTTTTGTAGTCTAAAGCCCAGCACGGGCCGCAGGCTAGTTAGGCAAGTTGGCTTTGAAAGGAGGCACTTTCCCCCAAGAAGCCAAACTCAAGAGCCCACTTGGCAGATGTCATTTTGTAGGGCGCGTTTGGGCCTCCAATGGCAGCCAGGTTTGGAGGAGGGGGCAGCTTTGGTCTGGGAGAAATCCTCGTCCTTATGGAATTTTTGTAGGCAAAAGCCCAGGACGGGCCGCAGGCAAGTTGGCTTTGAAAGGAGGCACTTCCACCCAAGAAGCCAAACTCAAGAGCCCACTTGGCAGGTGTCATTTTGTAGGGCACGTTTGGGCCTCCGATGGCAGCCAGATTTGGAGGAGGGGGCAGCTTTGGTCTGGGAGAAATCCTCGTCCTTCTGGAATTTTTGGAGGCAAAAGCCCAGGACGGGCCGCAGGCAAGTTAGGCAAGTTGGCTTTGAAAGGAGGCACTTTTCCCCAAGAAGCCAAACTCAAGAGCCCACTTGGCAGATGTCATTTTGTAGGGCGCGTTTGGGCCTCCGATGGCAGCCAGGTTTGGAGGAGGGGGCAGCTTTGGTCTGGGAGAAATCCTCGTCCTTATGGAATTTTTGTAGGCAAAAGCCCTGCATGGGCCGCAGGCAAGTTAGGCAAGTTGGCTCCGAAAGGAGGCACTTTTCCCCAAGAAGCCAAACTCAAGAACCCACAATGCAGATGTCATTTTGTAGGGCGCGTTTGGGCCTCCGATGGCAGCCAGGTTTGGAGGAGGGGGCAGCTTTGGTCTGGGAGAAATCCTCGTCCTTATGGAATTTTTGTAGGCAAAAGCCCAGAATGGGCTGCAGGCTAGTTAGGCAAGTTGGCTTTGAAAGGAGGCACTTTTCCGCAAGAAGCCAAACTCAAGAGCCCACTTGGCAGATGTCATTTTGTAGGGCGCGTTTGGGCCTCCGATGGCAGCCAGGTTTGGAGGAGGGGGCAGCTTTGGTCTGGGAGAAATCCTCGTCCTTATGGAATTTTTGTAGGCAAAAGCCCAGGACGGGCCGCAGGCAAGTTGGCTTTGAAAGGAGGCACTTCCACCCAAGAAGCCAAACTCAAGAGCCCACTTGGCAGATGTCATTTTGTAGGGCACGTTTGGGCCTCCGATGGCAGCCAGGTTTGGAGGAGGGGGCAGCTTTGGTCTGGGAGGAATCCTCGTCCTTATGGAATTTTTGTAGCAAAAGCCCGGGACGGGACACAGGCAAGTTGGTTTTGAAAGGAGTCACTTTTCCCCAAGAAGCCAAACTCAAGAGCCCACTTGGCAGGTGTCATTTTGTAGGGCACGTTTGGGCCTCCGATGGCAGCCAGGTTTGGAGGAGGGGGCAGCTTTGGCCTGGGAGAAATCCTCGTCTTTCTGGAATTTTTGGAGACAAAAGCCCAGGACGGGCCGCAGGCAAGTTAGGCAAGTTGGCTTTGAAAGGAGGCACTTTTCCCCAAGAAGCCAAACTCAAGAACCCTCAATGCAGATGTCATTTTGTGGGGCGCGTTTGGGCCTCCGATGGCAGCCAGGTTTGGAGGAGGGGGCAGCTTTGGTCTGGGAGAAATCCTCGTCCTTATGGAATTTTTGTAGTCTAAAGCCCAGCACGGGCCGCAGGCTAGTTAGGCAAGTTGGCATTGAAAGGAGGCACTTTTCCGCAAGAAGCCAAACTCAAGAGCCCACTTGGCAGATGTCATTTTGTAGGGCGCGTTTGGCCCTCCGATGGCAGCCAGGTTTGGAGGAGGGGGCAGCTTTGGTCTGGGAGAAATCCTCGTCCTTCTGGAATTTTTGTAGGCAAAAGCCCTGCATGGGCCGCAGGCAAGTTGACTCCGAAAGGAGGCACTTTTCCCCAGGAAGCCAAACTCAAGAACCCTCAATGCAGGTGTCATTTTGTGGGGCGAGATTGGGCCTCCGATGGCAGCCAGGTTTGGAGGAGGGGGCAGCTTTGGTCTGGGAGAAATCCTCGTCCTTATGGAATTTTTGTAGGCAAATCCCAGGACGGGCCGCAGGCAAGTTGGCTTTGAAAGGAGGTACTTTTCCCCAAGAAGCCAAACTCAAGAGCCCACTTGGCAGATGTCATTTTGTAGGGCACGTTTGGGCCTCCGATGGCAGCCAGGTTTGGAGGAGGTGGCAGCTTTGGTCTGGGAGGAATCCTCGTCCTTATGGAATTTTTGTAGAAAAAGCCCGGGACGGGACGCAGGCAAGTTGGTTTTGAAAGGAGTCACTTTTCCCCAAGAAGCCAAACTCAAGAGCCCACTTGGCAGGTGTCATTTTGTAGGGCGCGTTTGGGCCTCCGATGTCAGCCAGGTTTGGAGGAGGGGGCAGCTTTGGCCTGGGAGAAATCCTCGTCCTTATGGAATTTTTGTAGGCAAAAACCCCGCATGGGCCGCAGGCAAGTTATGCAAGTTGCTTTGAAAGGAGGCACTTTTCCCCAAGAAGCCAAACTCAAGAACCCACAATGCAGATGTCATTTTGTAGGGCGCGTTTGGGCCTCCGATGGCAGCCAGGTTTGGAGGAGGGGGCAGCTTTGGTCTGGGAGAAATCCTCGTCCTTATGGAATTTTTGTAGCAAAAGCCCAGGACGGGCCGCAGGCAAGTTAGGCAATTTGGCTCCGAAAGGAGGCACTTTTCCCCAAGAAGTCAAACTCAGGAGCCCACTTGGCAGATGTCATTTTGTAGGGCGCGTTTGGGCCACCGATGGCAGCTAGGTTTGGAGGAGGGGGCAGCTTTGGTCTGGGAGAAATCCTCGTCCTTATGGAATTTTTGTAGGCAAAAGCCCAGGACGGGCCGCAGGCAAGTTGGCTTTGAAAGGAGGCACTTCCACCCAAGAAGCCAAACTCAAGAGCCCACTTGGCAGATGTCATTTTGTAGGGCGCGTTTGGGCCTCCGATGGCAGCCAGGTTTGGAGGAGGGGGCAGCTTTGGTCTGGGAGAAATCCTCGTCCTTCTGGAATTTTTGGAGGCAAAAGCCCTGCATGGGCCGCAGGCAAGTTGACTCCGAAAGGAGGCACTTTTCCCCAGGAAGCCAAACTCAAGAACCCTCAATGCAGGTGTCATTTTGTGGGGCGCGTTTGGGCCTCTGATGGCAGCCAGGTTTGGAGGAGGGGGCAGCTTTGGTCTGGGAGAAATCCTCGTCCGTATGGAATTTTTGTAGTCTAAAGCCCAGCACGGGCCGCAGGCTAGTTTGGCAAGTTGGCTTTGAAAGGAGGCACTTTCCCCCAAGAAGCCAAACTCAAGAGCCCACTTGGCAGATGTCATTTTGTAGGGCACGTTTGGGCCTCCGATGGCAGCCAGGTTTGGAGGAGGGGGCAGCTTTGGTCTGGGAGAAATCCTCGTCCTTATGGAATTTTTGTCGGCAAGAGCCCTGCATGGGCCGCAGGCAAGTTGACTCCGAAAGGAGGCACTTTTCCCCAGAAAGCCAAACTCAAGAGCCCACTTGGCAGATGTCATTTTGTAGGGCGCGTTTGGGCCTCCGATGGCAGCCAGGTTTGGAGGAGGGGGCAGCTTTGGTCTGGGAGAAATCCTCGTCCTTATGGAATTTTTGTAGGCAAAAGCCCAGCACGGGCCGCAGGCAAGTTGGCTTTGATATGAGGCACTTCCACCCAAGAAGCCAAACTCAAGAGCCCACTTGGCAGATGTCATTTTGTAGGGCGCGTTTGGGCCTCCGATGGCAGCCAGGTTTGGAGGAGGGGGCAGCTTTGGTCTGGGAGAAATCCTCGTCCTTCTGGAATTTTTGGAGGCAAAAGCCCTGCATGGGCCGCAGGCAAGTTGACTCCGAAAGGAGGCACTTATCCCCAGGAAGCCAAACTCAAGAACCCTCAATGCAGGTGTCATTTTGTGGGGCGCGTTTGGGCCTCTGATGGCAGCCAGGTTTGGAGGAGGGGGCAGCTTTGGTCTGGGAGAAATCCTCGTCCGTATGGAATTTTTGTAGTCTAAAGCCCAGCACGGGCCGCAGGCTAGTTTGGCAAGTTGGCTTTGAAAGGAGGCACTTTCCCCCAAGAAGCCAAACTTAAGAGCCCACTTGGCAGATGTCATTTTGTAGGGCGCGTTTGGGCCTCCAATGGCAGCCAGGTTTGGCGGAGGGGGCAGCTTTGGTCTGGGAGAATTCCTCGTCCTTATGGAATTTTTGTAGGCAAAAGCCCAGCACGGGCCGCAGGCAAGTTGGCTTTGAAAGGAGGTACTTCCACCCAAGAAGCCAAACTCAAGAGCCCACTTGGCAGATGTCATTTTGTAGGGCACGTTTGGGCCTCCGATGGCAGCCAGGTTTGGAGGAGGGGGCAGCTTTGGTCTGGGAGAAATCCTCGTCCTTATGGAATTTTTGTCGGCAAGAGCCCTGCATGGGCCGCAGGCAAGTTGACTCCGAAAGGAGGCACTTTTCCCCAGAAAGCCAAACTCAAGAGCCCACTTGGCAGATGTCATTTTGTAGGGCGCGTTTGGGCCTCCGATGGCAGCCAGGTTTGGAGGAGGGGGCAGCTTTGGTCTGGGAGAAATCCTCGTCCTTATGGAATTTTTGTAGCAAAAGCCCGGGACGGGATGCAGGCAAGTTGGTTTTGAAAGGAGTCACTTTTCCCCAAGAAGCCAAACTCAAGAGCCCACTTGGCAGGTGTCATTTTGTAGGGCGCGTTTGGGCCTCCGATGGCAGCCAGGTTTGGAGGAGGGGGCAGCTTTGGTCTGGGAGAAATCCTCGTCCTTATGGAATTTTTGTAGGCAAAAACCCCGCATTTGCCGCAGGCAAGTTAGGCAAGTTGGCTTTGAAAGGAGGCACTTTTCCCCAAGAAGCCAAACTCAAGAACCCACAATGCAGATGTCATTTTGTAGGGCGCGTTTGGGCCTCCGATGGCAGCCAGGTTTGGAGGAGGGGGCAGCTTTGGTCTGGGAGAAATCCTCGTCCTTATGGAATTTTTGTAGGCAAAAGCCCAGCACGGGCAGCAGGCAAGTTGGCTTTGAAAGGAGGCACTTTTCCCCAAGAAGCCAAACTCAAGAGCCCACTTGGCAGGTGTCATTTTGTAGGGCACGTTTGGGCCTCCGATGGCAGCCAGGTTTGGAGGAGGGGGCAGCTTTGGTCTGGGAGAAATCCTCGTCCTTATGGAATTTTTGTAGCAAAAGCCCGGGACAGGACGCAGGCCAGTTGGTTTTGAAAGGAGTCACTTTTCCCCAAGAAGCCAAACTCAAGAGCCCACTTGGCAGGTGTCATTTTGTAGGGCGCGTTTGGGCCTCCGATGGCAGCCAGGTTTGGAGGAGGGGGCAGCTTTGGTCTGGGAGAAATTCTTGTCCTTATGGAATTTTTGTAGGCAAAAGCCCAGCACGGGCCGCAGGCTAGTTAGGCAAGTTGGCTATGAAAGGAGGCACTTTTCCGCAAGAAGCCAAACTCAAGAACCCACAATGCAGATGTCATTTTGTAGGGCGTATTTGGGCCACCGATGGCAGCCAGGTTTGGAGGAGGGGGCAGCTTTGGTCTGGGAGAAATCCTCGTCCTTATGGAATTTTTGTAGGCAAAAGCCCAGCACGGGCCGCAGGCTAGTTAGGCAAGTTGGCTTTGAAAGGAGGCACTTTTCCGCAAGAAGCCAAACTCAAGAGCCCACTTGGCAGATGTCATTTTGTAGGGCGCGTTTGGGCCTCCGATGGCAGCCATATTTGGAGGAGGGGGCAGCTTTGGTCTGGGAGAAATCCTCGTCCTTCTGGAATTTTTGGAGGCAAAAGCCCAGGACGGGCCGCAGACAAGTTAGGCAAGTTGGCTCCGAAAGGAGGCACTTTTCCCCAAGAAGCCAAACTCAAGAGCCCACTTGGGAGATGTCATTTTGTGGGGCGCGTTTGGGCCACTGATGGCCGCCAGGTTTGGAGGAGGGGGCAGCTTTGGTCTGGGAGAAATCCTCGTCCTTCTGGAATTTTTGTAGGCAAAAGCCCAGGACGGGCCGCAGGCTAGTTAGGCAAGTTGGCTTTGAAAGGAGGCACTTTTCCCCAAGATGCCAAACTCAAGAGCCCACTTGGCAGATGTCATTTTGTAGGGCGTGTTTGGGCCTCCGATGGCAGCCAGGTTTGGAGGAGGGGGCAGCTTTGGTCTGGGAGAAATCCTCGTCCTTATGGAATTTTTGTCGGCAAAAGCCCTGCATGGGCCGCAAGCAAGTTGACTCAGAAAGGAGGCACTTTTCCCCAAGAAGCCAAACTCAAGAACCCTCAATGCAGATGTCATTTTGTGGGGCGCGTTTGGGCCTCTGATGGCAGCTAGGTTTGGAGGAGGGGGCAGCTTTGGTCTGGGAGAAATCCTCGTCCTTATGGAATTTTTGTAGTCTAAAGCCCAGCACGGGCCGCAGGCTAGTTAGGCAAGTTGGCTTTGAAAGGAGGCACTTTCCCCAAGAAGCCAAACTCAAGAGCCCACTTGGCAGATGTCATTTTGTAGGGCGCGTTTGGGCCTCCGATGGCAGCCAGGTTTGGAGGAGGGGGCAGCTTTGGTCTGGGAGAAATCCTCGTCCTTATGGAATTTTTGTAGGCAAAAACCCCGCATTTGCCGCAGGCAAGTTAGGCAAGTTGGCTTTGAAAGGAGGCACTTTTCCCCAAGAAGCCAAACTCAAGAACCCACAATGCAGATGTCATTTTGTAGGGCGCGTTTGGGCCTCCGATGGCAGCCAGGTTTGGAGGAGGGGGCAGCTTTGGTCTGGGAGAAATCCTCGTCCTTATGGAATTTTTGTAGGCAAAAGCCCAGCACGGGCAGCAGGCAAGTTGGCTTTGAAAGGAGGCACTTTTCCCCAAGAAGCCAAACTCAAGAGCCCACTTGGCAGGTGTCATTTTGTAGGGCACGTTTGGGCCTCCGATGGCAGCCAGGTTTGGAGGAGGGGGCAGCTTTGGTCTGGGAGAAATCCTCGTCCTTATGGAATTTTTGTAGCAAAAGCCCGGGACAGGACGCAGGCCAGTTGGTTTTGAAAGGAGTCACTTTTCCCCAAGAAGCCAAACTCAAGAGCCCACTTGGCAGGTGTCATTTTGTAGGGCGCGTTTGGGCCTCCGATGGCAGCCAGGTTTGGAGGAGGGGGCAGCTTTGGTCTGGGAGAAATTCTTGTCCTTATGGAATTTTTGTAGGCAAAAGCCCAGCACGGGCCGCAGGCTAGTTAGGCAAGTTGGCTATGAAAGGAGGCACTTTTCCGCAAGAAGCCAAACTCAAGAACCCACAATGCAGATGTCATTTTGTAGGGCGTATTTGGGCCACCGATGGCAGCCAGGTTTGGAGGAGGGGGCAGCTTTGGTCTGGGAGAAATCCTCGTCCTTATGGAATTTTTGTAGGCAAAAGCCCAGCACGGGCCGCAGGCTAGTTAGGCAAGTTGGCTTTGAAAGGAGGCACTTTTCCGCAAGAAGCCAAACTCAAGAGCCCACTTGGCAGATGTCATTTTGTAGGGCGCGTTTGGGCCTCCGATGGCAGCCATATTTGGAGGAGGGGGCAGCTTTGGTCTGGGAGAAATCCTCGTCCTTCTGGAATTTTTGGAGGCAAAAGCCCAGGACGGGCCGCAGACAAGTTAGGCAAGTTGGCTCCGAAAGGAGGCACTTTTCCCCAAGAAGCCAAACTCAAGAGCCCACTTGGGAGATGTCATTTTGTGGGGCGCGTTTGGGCCACTGATGGCCGCCAGGTTTGGAGGAGGGGGCAGCTTTGGTCTGGGAGAAATCCTCGTCCTTCTGGAATTTTTGTAGGCAAAAGCCCAGGACGGGCCGCAGGCTAGTTAGGCAAGTTGGCTTTGAAAGGAGGCACTTTCCCCCAAGAAGCCAAACTCAAGAGCCCACTTGGCAGATGTCATTTTGTAGGGCGTGTTTGGGCCTCCGATGGCAGCCAGGTTTGGAGGAGGGGGCAGCTTTGGTCTGGGAGAAATCCTCGTCCTTATGGAATTTTTGTCGGCAAAAGCCCTGCATGGGCCGCAAGCAAGTTGACTCAGAAAGGAGGCACTTTTCCCCAAGAAGCCAAACTCAAGAACCCTCAATGCAGATGTCATTTTGTGGGGCGCGTTTGGGCCTCTGATGGCAGCTAGGTTTGGAGGAGGGGGCAGCTTTGGTCTGGGAGAAATCCTCGTCCTTATGGAATTTTTGTAGTCTAAAGCCCAGCACGGGCCGCAGGCTAGTTAGGCAAGTTGGCTTTGAAAGGAGGCACTTTCCCCAAGAAGCCAAACTCAAGAGCCCACTTGGCAGATGTCATTTTGTAGGGCGCGTTTGGGCCTCCGATGGCAGCCAGGTTTGGAGGAGGGGGCAGCTTTGGTCTGGGAGAAATCCTCGTCCTTATGGAATTTTTGTAGTCTAAAGCCCAGCACGGGCCGCAGGCAAGTTGGCTTTGAAAGGAGGCACTTCCACCCAAGAAGCCAAACTCAAGAGTCCACTTGGCAGATGTCATTTTGTAGGGCACGTTTGGGCCTCCGATGGCAGCCAGGTTTGGAGGAGGGGGCAGCTTTGGTCTGGGAGAAATCCTCGTCCTTATGGAATTTTTGTAGGCAAAAGCCCTGCATGGGCCGCAGGCAAGTTGATTCCG